>NC_092642.1:63682700-63737255 GCF_039555335.1 Amphiura filiformis
CCCCATGGAACCACTACAGTGTTTAATAGTCTTATTGTGATGTGGCGGGAGTTTTAAAAACACGAGCCCTGAACAAAATATGATGCGCGCGCATACTGCCAGGCAAAAAACAATGGAAATTGTGATGATGCGTGCGCATACTGTCAGGCATTGACGTCAGAAGTCACATCATCTATACATGACAGCTACATATGGCTGCAATTGCACTTACCCGCTTCTGCCACTGACAGTCAACATTAATGGGTATATTTTCACGGGAAAATTTTCTGGACACGTGACCAATGCGTCTCAATGTGAGTGTGACCTGATCTCTGACCCCCGGCGGTGACCTCGCTATTTAAGTCTTAGTAATTTTGAATTGGAATAGTATTCTTGGCTGCAATTTTGATAGAAATTTGTGTATTGCAAATTTATTGTATATCATGCAATCTTAATTTCTTCACAATATCATCAAAACGTAATTTCAAAAATATCTACCTACGGAAAAAAAACATTTATCTACGGAAACTCTTACCATAATATTATCAATTTGCGACAAGTTACTTATTTTGCAGCAAAGATGGAATTCTTCCTATTCTAATACATTGGTAGACCACCCGCTGTGCTCGGGGTCACATTCCATAATGCTAATATGTCTGCGCCCATGGGTGTCACGTGTCCAGAAAATTTTCCCGTGAAAATTTACCTATTAATTCTGACTGACTGAGCAGTCGAATTGTTGTTAGTATCGACTCAAAATTATTCATTTTAGTCATATCTAAGTTATCTTTTGTTTTGATATACAAAATGTGTTAGAGTTCTTGCAAGTTACAAGAACTCCAACAAATTTTGTATATAAAAAAAGTGGCAACGATATAAAAATGACAATTTAGTACAATTATATACAATTTTTAATACGCTTACAACTCATTATACCATAATTTGATAGCAATATATTGACAAAAGTACTCCTCGACAAAAATAGTGGTCTAATTACGTCACTCTCAGAGTGACATATGACGCAGTACTCAACAGTTGGTCGGTCAATTTTGTCTTTTTATAAAAACTGAAAAGGCGCAGGATGATGTAGTCTCGCGATGGGAAAATCAAAGTCGAAGCCGTCAATATTTCACTTTGTCTGCATCCGTTTCTCTCATGGCTATGTCCCAGTTTCCCGCCATTTTTCTTCCGCGAGAGACTTGTTCAACAAGCCTGAGCTACATGGCGCGAAATCCACCACATGACAGTTGTCAATAAAATAATGGTGGATCATTGTTTGAACATAAAAATACAAAATACAAAATAAAATTGAATCGATGGCGCTAAGTATTCATTGTTTATATTATTGAACCATGATCACCATGTCCATTGAGATACACCTAGAATCCATATTAGCACATAAGCATAGAATGGATGAAATTATGATAACAACTAGAATTATTGTTGTAATAATATTCAACGGTTGTGTAATTTTTCAATTTCATAAAAGAATTTCGATTTATTCTAAAAAAATATTGGTGGGAAATAACTTGTGGAAACTTATATTAGCAGTCAAGTTAGCTCAATCGATATTAGCGTTCGACTATGGTACTATAGGTTGCGGGTTCGGACCCCGGTGGTGGTTAGTACGTCTTCGTGTTAAATTAAGGTAGCTTGAAATTCCCCTGGACAAGGAACTTACTGCTAATTGTCTCGTTGTAACCCGTACGAAACTCGGGGAGCTGATCCTGGCTGCGAAGGTCAATTGTGGAATGTCTAAGGTGTGCGCTTCTTAGCTGCAAGTTTTGTTGTGTAATGGTTTATGGAATGATGTGGGCCGTAGTGGTCAGCGACAGCTTGTAAAGTGTGCTAAGGCTTGTGGATCAACGTCTAGGCGTTGTGCCTGTGTGTAGCGCACTATAAATCACTGCGCTTTAAAAAAATTATTATTATGCAATAGCAAGGAAAGTAAAAGAACTTTCATACTAAGATTGATCAAGCTAGATCCAGAGTTTCGTAATCAGATTATTTGATATTCTTAACATCAAGAATATATCTCTGGGACCGGTATATTACCGTATCATTTAAAAAGAGAACGTTAATTTGATGTATTCATCAACCCACGTTGCCTATCACCGGAACCCACGACCTTTGAGTTAACTGCTTCAAAAAAGGTGTATTAAAGAATTTATGCCCTCTAAAAAACGCAAATTAATTTAATATCAAAGTCGTCTGTCTACCAAATACCCAATCACTTACGTGTTTAGAAGAAGAATCTATAAACTATGAGCTAAAATAAGGCTAACTTTCAAATGCACAGTTCACAGTGACCTCCACTCAACAATCATAGCATAAAAGTTGACCTCAAGTTAATGGGTATGAGTTTTATAATGCCCAACACAGTCAAAGGTGAATGTGAATGTACGAGCATACTGGGGTTAAGAACTGTGTCCTGAACTATGAGCATATTAAGATCCTAATGTTAGTTAAGAACAAAATAGGACCAAGTACCAAATTAGATTAACATGCGATTAAATTAGTGGCATGCCAGCACACTTTTCAATGACGCTGTGGACTATGGTGTACTGAAATGAAGGCCACACGTGAAATTAAATGAACATTTATTCCAACATTTTTACTTAAAGTACTAGATTTTTTTACTTTAATTCCCCTTTAAAATGGTTATATTATGCCTTTTTGATTTGTTCACGTGTGTATGATTTACGTATGGAACGTTAAAAATATTATCATGGGCATATACGTTTTTCAACGCAACCAAACTATCAAGTATTTAACAAATCTATAAAGAATCTAGAAATTCGAATACTGTGTTACAATAACAGACACGTCTGTTCGCTGTGCATTAGTGAGTATTTAATTTGCAAGTTGCTTATTTTGAGATAATTATCAGATGTGTGATGTTTGAGGGGTTCCTACCAATTCCAGGTGAACCGATATTACCATGGCAACCAGTTTTCTTTTCCTAGCTGATTATATTAATCTTAATGATCCTTGAACCGAAATTAATATCCTTTGATTAAAGATACGCATATTAAAAACTGCAATGGTTTCATATATAGTTTTAAAATATAATAGTTATTTATGTAGCTTGCAGGATATATGGAATTTCTGAATGTTTAAGGATGTAATAAACTATTTAATAAAGAAAAAAGCAGGTATATTGATTATAATTAAGTTCGAGCAATTAACACTAGCACAGTTAGTTTTCCTAATTGTACCAATATTTTTCTTTGATGTTCCCTTGCATTTCTTGTTGATCATTGGGCATCCTCTTTGTGGATTACCTACCACTGCCTAATACAGCATCAAGGACAAACTCCTGACGAACAAGGAAATGCGTTTTTAAGGGTATACGAGGTATCGATTTTTATTATCTGAATCAATATATTATTGAAAAATAACACTTTGGTGTTGTGCAAAAGTTCATTCTACAAATCATATACTTTGAAAACTTGCTTAATTTATTGTTGTTAATGAGTTATGTACGTTTTACAAAATTGTTGTTGTTTCAGCCCTCTTTACAACAGAACCCAAGTACCACAGGACCTACAAAAGTATATCTGTGATATTTGAATTCTTCTACACGCTCGCTATGAATTGAGCAATGCAATTTTTGCTAAAGCTCACTACCATTCGCAAGATGCTGTGAACTAATTATTTTTTGCTGCTTCGACCAACAATACATCGTATACCCTTAAAACCCTTTTATTTCCAAACATGCTTTTCCTTGTCATTCCTGGTTGATGATTTGTGATTTAATGGTAGCTGAAATGCAAATACCAATTATTAACTATGAAAAGGATGAATCAATATGCTCGGTCTTAAAATAACACAAAGGAGTCATTGTGACCATTGATGCTTTAAGTTAAGTAAACCCAATTACAATGCCATATAACAATAGAGCATTTCACAACGCCATGCAATCCTCTTTAATAGCCACTCATCTAATCCTGTTGATGAAGTTTCAAGCATTATCAGGACTGGTGAATGTGTGTTCAGCATTAGTGGTTTTTTATAATACTGAATCAGGACCCATCAGGGGAACTTACATGATCTCCCAGGCAAATCAAGGAATAAAACTGGTACAATCAGGAAACTTGCTGTACTAGTGTAAGAGCCCTAGCCCTAGCCTGAAACCTATAAAATATCCTAAACTCAACCCAAATCCTAAACTCTAAAGAACTAATCATTGTGCTAACATACGAGATACAGCACAATAGCCCTAATTCTACGGTACCCAGTGAATTGATACAATTGGCAATACAGGGTGTCCCAAAAAAAAGAGGCCCCACATTGCGCCCTCTTTTTCTCCTATTTCTGAAAAGTTGATCAAATATATTTTGGTATGTAAAGAAACCTTAAATCGTTAGCTTTAATAAACCAAAACAATTCTTTCAATCGGCTCACAATTTTTGAAGATATGCCCTCTTTAAGAAATGTACCCGTTTTTCACTCTGTCCACGGATGAGGTTTGGCTACATCAAAGATTTAAACGAAACACACGGTTAATGACATGGATAGATAATAGCATTAGGCTTGGTAAAGCATTCACTATAAGCGAGGATCACCATAGCTTCAAACATCTTCGCAACCCCGTATTTCTGCTGCATTCGCAAGTATCCGGCGCACAAGGATGGTACGCAACGCAATTAATGCAATGAGAACTAGGGCTGAAACCTGTATTCGTCATGGAGGCAACCAGGTAGAGGGCAGAGCAGCACCGTAAACTCACTTCAAAAGAACCAAAGACAAACTAAACAGCCCTTCTCAGGGCTACCTTTTATTCCAAAAAGAGAAATGACTTATGTTGTCAATAAAAAGAAAGCAAGAAACGAGAAAAACATAAGCATAGGAAAAGAAGTCCCACCCCACATCAATTTCGTCCAAATTAATGACACTTAACAAAATCCATAACCCATAAGCCCACCTGTAAAGCCCATTCCCTAAAATAAAGTTGTTATTTTATAAAGTTATCATCGAGGAATGTTTTATATTCATGCATGGCATATGCACCTTTCAATATTTGAAGTAGCCAAACCTCCTCCGTGGACAGAGTGAAAAACGGATACATTTCTTTAAAAGGACACATCTTCAAAAGTTATGAGCCGATTGAAATAATTGTTTTGGTTTATTAAAGCTAACGATTTAAGGTTTCTTTACATACCAAAATATATTTGATCAACTTTTCAAAAATAGGAGAAAAAGAGGGTGCAATGTGGGGCCTCTTTTTTTTGGGACACCCTGTATAAAGACTTCACAAAGAGTAACGTAGCCGTTGTAAATACGCCTATAGCTTCAGAACTATTAATCGTATTCGCAATACGTTAACATAGAAAAAGGATGGTACATTTACGCGCCCATTTCGACACCCCATTCGTCTAATGTCTTGCTATATTAACAACACATTGTTTTTCAAGAAAAATTTAAAAGTTGTAGTTATTTCTATTGATTTGAATTCAGCCCGAAGCTGTTTTTGCGTAATAACTTTGCGTAACGGCAACTTTAAAATTCGGGTATTTTTCTTTAACGGCATTACTATGTTGATAATATTGATCGACATTGGACCATCCATGTATTGTGAATACAATAAATAGCTATGAAACTATAGGCGTATTTATAACGGCTGTGTTTCCTTTTCTGAAGTCTCTATAGGCAGTCCAAGAGAGCGCCAAATATGGATCAGGAGTATTACATAATAATACCCTGCTATGACAATAGCTGCACTAGGTTAATCGTAAATCTCCTTATGTGGTTAGCATGGCTGGGCCAGGAAATCCACAAGGTCAGCCAATGTATGTACATGTATTCGGTACATGTGCCATATCTTTTACAATGGGTGATAAATTTCTGGTTTGTTTTATTTCAAAACGCAACAGTCGATATTCTAAAGCTTGGTCCAAATCCAAGAGAAGAACCAACTCTAGTAATTTATGTGGTTTCAAATTATATCGGCCGTTGCCTTTTTGATAGAAATGGTGTTTGTTGATGTGCACAGTTTCCCATTAGATCATAACATGCTGTTGTACATCCAAGGTCAAAGGTCTTTTAATCCATATTTGGTGTTGTTCTGGGACTGATAGGTACGCACAATTGTTAGTGAATTACCATTACAAGAAATCGAAGAAGGATAAAATAAAGGCAAAGGAATTATTTTTTCTCCCAACAGAGGTTATTCCTTCATGTAATTTTACACGAAATTAGGGTTAGGGTTAAGGGGGTACTACACCCCTGCCCAATTTTGTGCCTATTTTTGCATTTTTCTCAAAAATTATAGAGCATTGGTGACAAGTAAGATATGTATATTATAGGGGCAAGGACTACAACTACTGCACTGGCAATTCAGTAACTCAAGGCAAGTAGTTATTGATTTATTGATCAAATATTGGGTTTCCCTCATTTTAGACTGTAACTCCACAACTGTTGTCTGTGCTGAAATAAAATATCCAGTGCAGTAGTTGTAATCCTTGCCCCTATAATATAAATATCTTACTTGTCACCAATGCTCTATAATTTTTGAGAAAAATGCAAAAATAGGCACAAAATTGGGCAGGGGTGTAGTACCCCCTTAAGGTTAGGGTTAGTTTATGGTTAGGATTAGGGTTAAGATTAGGGTTATGATTAGGATTAGGCTTAGGCTTAGGGTTGGGATTAGGGTTATGGTCCCGGGTTATGGTTAGGATTAGCTTACACGAAATAATTACATGAAGGATCGACCATAAGTTTGGACATATTTAGCGATGCCCAATATAACACAATGTTGTTGTGTTTCCGTATCACAAAACCCACGAATGAAGATTGGTAAATTTAGTTGGAGGAGGAAGGGAGGAGAAAGCAAATAAGACGAAAAGGGAAAGAAGGGGAAAAAGATACGATGGAGAAGTAGGGAGAAACCAAAAAGAGGAGTCAGATGAAGGAAAAAAGGATTTATGATGTTTAAATGTGAAAACACGCGGTTGCATATTCAAGGTAAACGGATATAAAAATAGTCAGTACTTGGGTGTTAATATGGTATTTTGTTCCTGTTGTAGTTTTTGAGTTGATGTTGCTAATGAGATAATTTAAAGGTGTTATACAATTCATTGTATATAACCTTGTGATAGCTATCATTGGTTGCATTAAACAAAGATATCATATTATGAGAAATACAATCTTATTGTATCTAAAGCTTCATGTTAACACCTGCTAGAGTCCATTGGTCAATGGACGCTCGATGAGTGTCCTCCAGTGATACAACACACAAATGGTCACAAGAACAAGTTATTCGATTCTCCTTGTGTCTTTACAGCCGTTTACCACAAATAAAAGACACCCTGTGCATGCTAATTTGAAATTGTGCACAGTATTCCATTTGGGGCCCACATTAGGTGAACTTTTAATTACAGCAGTATATGTCACGAAAATCAGCGCACACGTCAACGTAGATGAGTTAGCAGTTTGTTGCATTTATGGTCTTTGGCCATTGGTCTGTGGAAATGGTATATACATTTTCTAAGAATTATCACACAAGTTTTAATGTATAAATGCTATACTTTTCATCATTGAAGATATTTTTTCAAATGATACATACCTGATATTTTTTACTCTGAATAGCCTTATGAATCTATGTAATTCCGATGTTTTTTGTCGGAGAGAAAAACATTTTTGGCTTCTTATAACTGACATTGTTTATGCTACCTATGCGTCATTTATTGAATAATTTAAATCATGATATGGTATTTGATCACACCCTAGTGAATATATCGACTGAACAGTGCTAGAAGCGTGTTAAGTGCAATAGCTGCCATATGTAGCTGCCATGTGTAGATGATTACAATATACTGTGTGTAAATTGCCAAATGTTCACAGGGCAGCTATTTCACTTATACACTTCTGGTACTGAGTAGTCGATATGTTACAACCAAAAGCATCACAATGGAGTAAAGGAGAAGAGTGGAAGTGAAGGAGGTGCTATTCCAGTTGAAATCCATACACCCTCTATAGAAGACATGACCTAAATATCCCACATAGGGGGTATGGATTCCAAATGGAGTCAGGTAACCCCATTTGAAACTCCCTGAGAGATAAACGCCATGTCCTCCATAGGGTGTAAGTATTGCAACTAGAATAGGTAAATAGGCAATGTAAAATTCCAAATCTTTCGGTGAAACAGGTGGAATAAGGGATGAAATCAAAACTCGTCCAGCGGTTGACCGCCGGTTCCGTCCAGTTGCTTAGCAATATAATATTTCTTGAAAAGATATCCAGTACTCACATATTTATGGAGCTACGACGTTTTGAGACCTGGTCTGGTCTCTTGATCTCATATGAGTGATTCCAGATGCACTGTTGATGTTTCTTCAAGAACGTCCAGTTGCTATTGTTCTAAACAATGGCAACCGGACGGAGCCGGACAGAACCGCCGGTCGAGTTTTGATTTCATACCTAAGCTCTTGGATAAGGTTGAATTAAATATGTTCTTGAAATGGACTGAATATGTTTTCTTACCGTACTCCTTTACAATGCTGAATATCATCACAATTTACTGCCATTATATTTAACGCACTTACCCTTTTTGTTAGTTGATTATCCATCATAAAATTATGTACATGTTTCTCTGCTCTGCTAAGTTCTAATTTTGTTGCCAGTACTGCGACTACAAGCGCCGTGCAACCAGCACCCTAAAAATTAACACAAAATAAAAAAGAATACACCGAAATATTGATAGTATATACATGACCAGTTGATTTATTTTGTGATGAACACACGTGTTATTAGGATGACATACGATGTGCGTGTGATACAGAAATACATTTTAGTGTTATTATTACCCAAGCATGTGCCGCACAGCTCAATCGAGTCGAGGGGCCACGTTTTCTAACCAAATGACCAGAAAACTAAATTATATAAGAATTACTATGCTTTTCACGACGTGATATTTTGTGTCACACACATCCCCGATTGGTGGCATGCCAAATTATATATGCATATATTTCTTAAAATAAAAAACCATAAAATGTTCTTTCCGAAATCAATTTCTTTAAAGACGTCAAAACTGTCAACAAAATATGATTGAAAATGTTATTTAGTTTAAAACTGACATTTTTTTACGTTTACAAGTTATATAGTATTGAAGTTATGAAGAATCATAAATATGTTTTATAAAAATATTGATGTGCGACATATAGTACTGTGGTACATGACTACAGTGATGGCTTATGGTTTGCGACGACACATAAGAAATTATGGACAAATTATGCCGATCGGCCTCCAGGGTAGTCGTCGCTATGATGGGTAGTGAAAATCCCTGACACGATGATCTCTCTTCACATGCACAATTGTCTTGGGGTAAAATGTCAGCGAGTATCATTTCTAGGTGCGTTCATTTAGATGGTTTGTTTAGACCATGATACGGACTGGCTGGCTCTAGATTGGACATATATTGTGAATAAATTATGTTGCCCTATTTTTGCCTCCGAAATCGTGGGTCTTAAAATGATTGGTGTCGGTCTTTTTTGTTTGTTGGTTTAAGTAAATAAAGTGAAATCCAGTTATAACCTTAGGTATAAACAGGTAATAAGTCAACAAATGCGTTTTAGTGAATGTGACCTGCTACCACAAAATGAGGATAAAGTCGCAAGTTGGTAGTTTCGAGACATCCTGGCTGACTGAGTTGATGTTCTTTGTTTGCCGCGCACCAGTACAGGCTAGCAGTATGTCCATCGTGAATGGTCCATTGTGCCACAGATTGATTGTGCCCTCGTTCACAAAGGAACAGAGAACACCAACGAAGTAACCAGGGTGTCACGAAACTACCAACTGGCGACTTTATACTCATGATAGATTTATGCACAATATCTCATTTTGTCTGCAATACATGGCTTTCGGCTTAACCACTATGTTAGCACATCTATGACACTATTAAAAGTGCAAAAAACTGAATTAGGATGATTTTTACGTTCCTCCGGATGAGCAAATCACTGAATAAGCCTTTAACTACCCACTGCCTTCAAAATACTTTACTTCGAGTAAAAATATCAATGGCACAGACAATGATTATAACTTGAATTTCTTTATATCATTACAAAGCCAGGGTTACGTTTGTGCCCTATAATTGTCATACATACCATGACATTATTACAAAATATACATTTTTACTATATTGTACTTTATTTTATGTTAGTTATTTCGTTGTACTGTTTTTGTACCGTACCTACATGTAGGACGACAACTCAAGTTTTAATTAACAAGTCGTTTGTACATGGAATGCAAAAGCGTGGCAATCAGATACTGGCATGTCACCTTTCTTAGTTAATTAGTAAACACACACACTATCACAGAGACAATAGTATGCTTTTCTATAAATTGACAATGTACTGTTACCACAGCTGCTCTGTATAGCCTACAACGACATCAAAATACGATCAGCTAATACCCACCAACAAAGTGACATAATTTCGCTCAGACTTTCATTTGGCTATTCCATTGAAATCTGGCACCCCCTGAGGAAAATTTAAGGAACGTCTTCCACAAAGGGGGTATGTTCTTCAAATGGAATTGGCTGGGTTATTTACTATGCAACCCATATCACCCGCTTGTGGCATTACCTACATCGTCCACAACTTAAGTATGGAAGTTACCCAATTGTCTGTTCTATTTAAAGCCAATACTCACTCTGTGGAAGACCTTAGCAAAATTTCCCGCAGGGGGAGTGTGGATTTTAAGTGGAATAGCCCAAACCTAGATTCAGTAGTTGCAAATTACTCTCACAATTATAAAATGCCCGAGGAACAATACCTTTGAATTATCACTGTGAATGTCTCGTGGTATATCATACACTTGATATTTTACACATTTAATACCTCACGGGGTAAGCATTGAATTAAATTCTTTCCCGGATGACTTTTTTTTTAAATTGCAATGTTCAATTCAGGAGGGTAAAGTAAAAGAGAGGTCAACTTGGTATATGGAATATAGAAAAACGCGGGCTACGAGATAATTCCGTCTGTTGCCGTTACTGATCCACATTGTTAATACAGAAATCACTTAATAAAGAAAATCAAGTTATGACAGGGGCTGAGAAAAAACATCTGCGTTGGTGGAGAGATCTTAATAAGATTATTAAGACTTTATTACTTCTTTGTTTTGGTTGAGAGACAATCGATCTGATCAACTTTTAAAAAGTACGCAATGGTCATTTGTTGAAAAATTCTTTGCAAACATAGTTAGGCGGGTGGGCTAAGGCAGGCTGGAGAATGACCTAGCGGTGTGTGCACCCAAATATTAAGACAAATGCAGATGGCATGCAAGAGGAATGGTATGGGATCTATAAAAGAGATCCAAGGCTTGATATAAGATATGTCATTTCCATCCTAAAGTTATCATAAAAGTATGATAGTCTTATCTTACCATAGTCTCACTTGCACCCAAGCTGGTCTTAATTACGCTTATGATAGTCTCACTTGCACCTACGCTAGTCTCAATTCCGCTTATGATAGTCTCACTTGTGCCTTAGCTAGTCTCAATTGTGTTATGATAGTCTCACTTGCACCTAAGCTAGTCTCAACTGCGCTTATGATGATAGTCTCACTTGCACGAAGTTAGTCTCAACGGCGCTTACAATAGTCTCCCTTACGCTTAAGCTAAGCTAGTCTCAATTGCGTTATGATACTCTTACTTGCAGGTAAGTTAGTCTCAACTGCGCTTATGATAGTCTCACTTGCACCTAAGATAGTCTCAATTGTGCTTACGATAGTCTCACTCGCACCAAACTAATCTTAAATGCGCATCTTAACTGGCATCTAAGAGTCTCTATAGCGCTTATGATGATCTCACTTGTACGTAAGTTAGTCTCAACTGTGCTTACGATATTCTCACTTGCACCTAAACTAATCTAAAATGTGATAGTCTCACTTGCACCTAAGCTAGTCTCAACTGCGCTTATGATGACAGTCTCACTTGCACGAAGTTAGTCTCAATTCCGCTTATGATAGTCTCACTCGCGCTTTAGCTAGCCTCAATTGCGTTATGATTTGCACCATCTCATTTGCACCTAAGATAGTCTCAACTGCGCTTATGATAGTCTCACCTGCACCTAAGCTAATCTTAAATACGCTTGCACGAAGTTAGTCTCAATTGCGTTTATGATACGTCTCATTTGCACCTAAACTAATCTCAACTGCATATATAATAGTCTCACTTGCACCTAAGCTAGTCTCTATTTCATTTATGATAGTCTCACTTGCACGTAAGATAGTCTCAACTGCGCTTATGATAGTCTCACTTGCGCCTTAGCTAGTCTCAACTGCGCTTACAATAGTCTCCTTACACTTAAGCTAAGCTAGTCTCAATTGCGTTATGATACTCTTACTTGCAGGTAAGTTAGTCTCAACTGCGCTTATGATAGTCTCACTTGCATCTAAGATAGTCTCAATTGTGCTTGTAAACGATAGTCTCACTCATGCACCAAACTAAAGAGTCTCTATAGCGCTTATGATGATCTCACTTGTACGTAAGTTAGTCTCAAATGTGCTTACGATATTCTCACTTGCACCTAAACTAATCTCAAATGCGATAGTCTCACTTGCACCTAAGCTAGTCTCAACTGCGCTTATGATGACAGTCTCACTTGCACGAAATTAGTCTCAATTCCGCTTACAATAGTCTCCCTTACGCTTAAGCTAAGCTAGTCTCAATTGCGTTATGACAGTCTCACTTGCAGGTAAGTTAGTCTCAACTGCGCTTATGATAGTCTCACTTGCACCTAAGCTAGTCTCAATTGCGCTTATGATAATCTCACTTGCACCAAATGTATTTTGTATCGTATAACTTTAGCCTATGTAATTATCTTTGAATACATTCCCGAATGCCAAGTATTGATCCTAGTGATATGTCCGAATATGATGCCAATGCGGCAAATACACATTTTATTGATCAATATCAAAAAACATACAAGAGTGGGTACCAAATCTACCATTGTGCACTGTACACACGAATATTAATAGCGCACAATGGTAGATTTTGTATCCAAAGTTGCACCTGTAATTTCTATTGTTATTGTTACGCTCCATGATTGACAGGTCTTAAGTCCGAATTTGATTGACAGTCCCTCATTTCAAATATATAGTTTTGGTTTCTCTATTGTTCAGAAACCAAAAATCAGGGATTAAAATGTGGAGATGAACTGGTATGTAATCATAACACTATTGTGCTGGGAGGACACAAGAGGGTATATATAATCAAAAGTATAATGGCCTATAACCATACGTATATAATAGCCTATTGTGCTAACATTTTCATTATCGATATCTATCAACGCGGACGACTTTTGATGCTCTCTGCCGTATGTGGCACACTTCCATGACACCATAAAATTATGCATAGACATCATGTGCATATATTGAGGGGTGGGGGTGGGGGTGTTTTGTTTATTTGTCTGAAATATAAACGATGCATGATGATGTAGATGATTTGATTATTAATTAGATTATTCCCCGGAAAGCACAACCCATACCTCTTACCTATGTTCCCTCCGCCACCTATATATAACCTCCTCCCTCCCCCTCCCCACACTCGATATCGACTCTTCCCTATTATTCCACTCCACTCTTGAGCCCCCTCTCCCCCTCCTTCCCTTCCCACTTCCAATGCTCTCTCCCCTCTGTTTCTCTTTCTCCCTTACCCCCTCCCCCTCACACACACATACCCTCTTTCCCTGGCGATCTCTTCTATCTCTCTCTCTCTCTCTATTCTCCAATAAATAAATTGAATAAAAGTTAGTTTAAACCAGCTTTCTATGATATTGATCTTCCGTCATGCGACATGCACATAAATAGAGTTTTGTATAATAGTGTTTATAACACTGAAGTCATAATCTGTCAAGTGCCTATTATAATGTCTGTGGAAATATTTCGATGGTCTATATATTTTCACAGTGAAATCAGCTTAGGCTAATTCGTAGTCTCAAGTCAATGCTTTCAAACTAAATTAATGCTTTAAAATGTAGACTGCTTTGTTCGACTTCTCTGCTCGTGAATATTGCACTGCGAAATTTAAACATTTCTTTTGTATACTTAGAGTAGGTAACTTCAAATCAAATAATTTTACGATCCACACCACTTATAAGAAACTGAAACCAAAACCGAAACTGACTGACACAAATGTTCGGTTTTAAACAAAAGGTAGAAACAATGAGTTCGATATCTTATGATTCAAGTGGTTAGGCAGGACAATAGGAAACCACGTGACCAAAACCAAAACCAAAACTAAAACTATATATTTGAAATGAGGCAGTCTTATTGCGGAACACCGCAGAATAAATTACGCAAAGCTTTGTTATTTAATGAGATGGACTACGAGATATTTGAACCAGGCCATGTCAATTATCGACCAGGTAGAATTGGAACCTAAGAGCTGAATGTAATTTACTCTCAATTTATACTCCATCGCAGAGCGACGAACGATTGGTATTGACCAATGAGGTAGCGCGCTTTTTGCAACACAACAAAAAGCGCTCTACCTCATTGGCTTAAAATTCTGGTGTACTTACCATAATACCGGTAATGACAGAAACACCCCTCCGCAGTAAGTATTTGGCACCATATCCCCATACCCAATAGAAAGGAATGTGATTGACACTATCCACATAGCATTTAATATTTCACTGTTATCCTTGTCATGGTACCTGAAAAAACAACAGATAATATGGATGTCAGCTCTAGAACATGTACATGAGAAATCAAGAAGCGACATTTTACTTTCATTGATTTATGAGAATTATAGTTTGATCAGCTCGTAATCGGCGGAAATTGTTAGGTTTTTATCACTACGCCCTGGTAACGAGTGATATTGTTGACTTGCCTGGTCTACATTATATAAAGTATAAACAAAGTATAGGACTAAAATAATAATTTGTGATACTTCTGGCGAGTTGTCACAAGACAGTTCTCAAAATAAAATATATTGATATTAATCCGCGATGTTATAAGGCCCGCTGATTACGAGCTTATTAAACTATAGATACACATATTATGCAAGGAGGTCCCATCAGCAATAGCTGCCAGACGTCATAGTTTTAAATCTGTACAATATAGAATGCAGAAATTGTAAAATGTTTATCCTGGCAGCTATTGCAGATATAGGGCCTGTTTGCACTAATGACACTATATCTATCAGTCAAATACCAGTAAAATGATTTTATTAGTTACAATGTAAAATCACTGAAAATATAATCACTGAATAGAATATATTGTCCAATTATTATTTAATGATTACAATTTATACTGATAATGGATACACCAGGATAAACTCGCGCATAGGTGAACAAGTACATTCTATTTAATATCATTTGCAACATTCTTATACAATTGCATAACATGCTTTTTTGTCTGAATGAATGACGTCAAATCTTATGTAAATCGATTCCCAGCGGGATTGGACGTTTTAAATGAATCCAAAGGCATTGTTACGTCATGTGAGGGTAAAATAGACAATCTCGGTTATGTAATATGGGTACATTCTAAGGTTAATGGTATATCTGTTAACCTGCGTTATATCGTGTTATATAGTTTAAAAATGGTTTTGAATGTTATTAAACGTTTCATAGCCTTTACATACTAACACGACATTTAAACGTTTTCTGCAAAACGTTTTGTGTTTGTTGGGTAGACGTATTTGAGAACTACTCGTACTAATATTGTAATTCAATACCACGTAATTCAAACATTTTGCTAAGAAAATCCATTGAAAAAGTAACTCAGTACTTTAACTCACTACAATGTAATTCAATATAACTTAGTTTATACTCACGCTGCAAAGCATTCTAACATAATGTTTATTAAGTGTTGACTAATTTTTTGCAAAAACAAATGTTGGCCAAAAATATTGTAAAATAACATTTTGACCAACATTTTAAAAATATTGTAGTGTTTTCTCATACTAAACGTTTTAATGTTATTGAAACGTTTTGACCACAACCTAAAATACGTTTGCATCGTTTTAAAAACCATTTTTGTGTTTGCTGCTAAAACAAACGACGAATGTCAGATACACATATGATTTATCGGCGCAATACAAAAGCAACAAGACACAAAATTATAATGTTTTAAAATCAACATTCTTTTCTTTTCAAATTTAACCATCAGAATAAAATGAAATTTTTTACAATTTTAAAAAAATTTACAGGTTTTTGTTTCAATTTCAACCATATTATGACACAATTCCCAATATGAAATGAAATGGCTTATGTCACAAACAAATATTGACATTGACTAGATTAAAATTGGGCCATGCATTATTCCTTTCAACTCGTCCACCCTATTATCATGCGATGTTGTCGTAAGTGCTGTACAACAACTATGTAATGCCCCTGGCAGCGCCTCCCTTTGTACGGCTCTCTCTTAAGTAATTATATGCATGTTTTCTTGGTACGTGAATACGGTGCGCGAAGCCTGAAGGTATCTATGACCATTCACCTTAATTCATGGCATTTAACGCAACTCTTCAACTCGCATATTGTTGTATCTGCGACTTGTTGCTAGCGAGGTATGCTTATCAATAGGTTGAGTGCAAGTCAAATTGATGACGTAATACTTAACCCTATGAGAACTACCTGCCGATTGGCCAACATGGATATTGTGTCCAATTTTGAACCAATCAAGGAGGGTATTAATAAGATCATCTGCAAATGCAAGTTTGATCATAAATAGTTTAAAGCCTAAATTGGCAATTGAAATAAGCATTTCAAGTTTTCAACCAATCAGAAATGCTGTTAGATGACCAGTAGTGTCTAGGGGTTAATGTAGAAGACAATTTGACCTGTTTGGGGTTCATCAGATTGAAGAGGAAATTTAGACATGGTTGCTGTTTACCGGATATTATGTGCCAATCAACTTACAAGTCAGTGCAGATGACATCATCATGTATGAATTAAATTTTAAGGTACTGCTTCTTTTTTGTAATGTTTATTTGTTATTAAAATAATTGACCAAATTAAAATGGTGCCATGCATTATTCCTTTCACCTCATCCTTATTATCATGCAGTGTTGTCATCCCGGGGTTGTCGTAAGTGCTGTATACATGCGGTGTTGTCATAAGTGCTGTACATGCGGTGTTGTCATAAGTGCTGTACATGCGGTGTTATTGTAAGTGCTGTTGTTCAAAATAACAATATAGTTATAAACACATCATAAAAAGAACCGGTCGCTGAAAAATATTGCCATACAGTGTTTGTGATTGTTTACTTAGGGGCTGTGCAATACTTATGAGCCCTGCACAGCTGTACAACTGTTTCTTACCATGTTGCTGATTGGCTAAATAAATCATAATAGTCTTCTTGTAACCAATCAGTAGGTATAATTTGGTTCATCTCAAGTTTGGTAGTGACGTATGTGCGTATTTTGCTCGCCTCCGTATCGAATCGCGCGCGTAAAGTTACACGCGCTGAGTGTACACGCACGCGTACAGAGGCGGTTTGTTGGCACGCTTGCGGCGCAACCGCGAAAAAGCATTGACGTCACTACCGAACTTGAGGGGAACCAAATTATAGTACACATGGGGTTAAGTCTCTTCAACCCTACCACCATTCTTACCATGTTGCTGATTGGCTCAATAAATCATAATAATCATCTTGTAACCAATCAGCAGGTAGTACTCATAGGGTTTAAAGCCGAAATTAGACAATGAAGCCCAAATATATTCTACACACTTTGATACCTCACTTGTATCAGTAGTCCCAAATTGTTGACATGGCGGTCCTTTCACTAGTACAGTCAGATTCCTGATTGTACCAATTTTATTCCTTGATTTGCCTGGGAGGTCATGGAAGTTCCCCTAAAACCTGATGGTTCCTGATTCAGTATTAGCAGAAATACACTAATGCTGAACACACATTCACCACTCCTAATAATACTTGACTTCATCAGACAGGATTAGATAAGTGGCTATTAAAGAGGATGATGAAATGTTCTATTGTTATATGGCATTGTAATTGAGTTTACTTAACTTTAAGTATGAATGGTCCTTTGTGTTATTTTAAGACCGAGCATATTGATTCTTCCTTCTCATAGTTAATAATTGGTATTTGCATTTCAGCTACCATTAAATCACAAATCATCAACCAGGAATGACAAGAAACAGATCTCCTTGTTTGTCATGATTTTTGTCCTTATTGTGCCTGTGCACTGGTTGATAATCCAAAGAAAAATATTGGTCAATCAGGAAAACTAGCTGTGCTAGTGTTTGAATTAAAAAAAAATACAAATTCCATTGTTGCACGCAAGTTGCATTGACAAGCTACTCAAGCCAATGCAAGATGACATTCTCTGCATATCTGGTAATGGAATGGATGCTAAAGCATTCTAGCAACAACAGCAATAATTTCGATGGATTTAAGTGCAATTTAGAAATGTTCAATTGTTTCACTCAAAGGGTTACTGTGCCAGAGATTGTGAGGCTATTGGGACAAATGAGGTATTATAATGTACATAACAATTATTTCATTTTTAAATGTTAAGTACAGGTTTTAATTTGTGGTCTTAAAAAAGGGTGAGCTACTTTTGGTGATGTGTTTATGATATAAGATATTAAGCATTCGCAAAGAAACCTCGGCAGAAACTAAGGAAGAAAAGTTAATTTAAACTAATCAATAACATCGTAGTCGTTGACCAGTGTATGTACCAACACGTATACATTTCTTCATTTACGAAGTTAATTGTCTTTTTTTAACCTGTAATAATCAGCAAACATAAACGTTTAAAGGATATGAAACGTTTTAATAAAATTCACAAAACATTTATGAAAAATTGATGCACAACATTCCAACATAATATTATATTTTCACAACACGTATTTCAAATTCAGAGATCAAATTTGCCAGCAAGATCATGGATGTGCGATGGGCCTCCCCGTTAGTCCGATCATTGCCAATCTATACATGGAATGGTTTGAGCAGAAAACAATACCTTCTGCCATTGACCCCCCACGAATTTGGTTGCGTTACGTGGATGATACCTTCGTGGTCATCAACAAAAACAAGGTCCATCAATCCACAGAGCACATCAACAGCCAAAACGAGTTCATTAAATTTACCAACGACCCCGAAAAGGAGGGTCAGTTGCCTTTTTTGGACACTTTGGTAAAAAGACAAGCAGATGGTACAGTTCAGGTCAGTGTATATAGAAAACCAACACACACTGACCAATATTTAGCTTTCGATTCACACCATCCACTGAAACATAAGCTTAGTGTGATTAGGACCCTCTTCCATCGGGCGGACACATTGGTCACTGACTCGGAAGACAAAGATCAAGAACTTAATCACGTCAAATCGGCTCTGAAACGTTGCGGCTATGCAGATTGGAGTTTCAAACGGGCTCAAGTCAAGAAATCTAAGCGCGACCAACCTCATAGCGGACTCCTCTTCAAAAAAGAAAAGCTTTGTAGTAGTCCCCTACGTTCAGAATTGTCAGAAAAAAATCAAAAGGGTGTTCGGCAATTATAACATCTCCACTGTCTTCAAACCACATCAAACTCTTCGTCAAGAACTTGTCGCGCCCAAGGATAAACCGCGGAATGATGAAAAATCAGGAGTGGTGTACCGCGTTCCCTGTGGAGATTGCGACAAAGTATATGTGGGAGAAACGATGCGAGTCTTAGGAGAAAGACTGAAAGAACATACTGCCGACACTGCCTCAAATACATCAGCAATTGCAGAGCACCACAAGCGCACAGGACATGATGCTGACACTGACAACGTCGAAGTGCTCTGCAGGGAAGAAAAACTATTGCCAAGAAAAGTGAGAGAGGCCATTTTCATCAAGAAAGAGACCAGCCCACTCTTAATAGGGACGGGGGCCGAGAACTTTCCAAGATCTTTGACACTTTACTTCTAGAAACACCTCACAAAAGGTCAAAAAAGGACATTGTCAACAGGAAGTAAAGTGCATACATCAGTCATTCACCAGTATCACACCGCTGATGACGGAGTATGGTTACTCTGAAATTATTCGGACAAAAACGTGAGTGTTGTTGACTAGTTTTAAACTTTTCTTTGTTGAGAACACGTATGTAGCTTGTTAAAAATCCCTTTGAAACTACACTGCCCTTGTTACATTTGTTCATCCAACTCCTCGCTCTTCTTCCTTTGTTTCTACTCGATTTTCCCTCGTCTCTAACTCACTCCCTCTCTTTCTATATCTCCCCTCTCATATCATCTCATTCGTCCCTTCCCCTCGTGCTGACTACACATGTGGAATCATGGTAAGTGGGTGAGAACACCATCATTTATGAATGATTACGAACGTAACATAACAATGACACGAAACACAAACACCCCACAACATTTGTTGTGATATAGTGTGTTGTACACATCTATATTAACCCACATAACACCAGCGTAGCTGTTGATTTGTAGTGCCAATAAATTAATGGAATCCAAGGTTTCACATACCTATAAAATTATCCGATTCTAAACCACGGGGGAAAAGTGAGAAAAGCCCTACACTGGGCAAGAAGGTAGTAGCACTGTGTCCATTGACTTTTGATGTAGAATGTCATACATGTCATAGGTAAAGAATTCTTGCTAGCCTGATAGTAAATGGACCTCATTGATAGAACACCCCACAAGTAAAATGTGTTGTGATATAGTGTGTTGTACACATCTAACCTAAAGTCTGCACAAAAAGTAACTCAGCTGTTATAAATACGCCTATAGATTTAGAACTAATAATTGTTTTCACAATATTTCAACATAAAAAGAAGGATGATTTATTTACGAGCATTTTGATACCCCATTTGTCCAATTTTATTCAATATTGACAATACAGCAGTGTTTTGAAAGGAAAATATCCCAATTTAAAAGTTGCAGTTATTTGTATTGATTTGAAGTAAGCGCGAAGATAATGGCGGGCTTTACGTGTTTACAGTGCTGGCATTATAACCATTGATCGCTGTAAACTGCAACTTTTAAATTCGGGTATTTTTCTGTAAAAGCACTACTCTGTTGTTAATATTGAACGACATTTGACGAATGGGGTATCAAAATGCGTGTAAATAAATCATCCTTCTCTCTATGTTGAAATATTGTGAAAACAATTATTAGTTCTGAATCTATAGGCGTATTTATAACAGCTGAGTTACTTTTTGTGCAGACTTTACATAACACCAGTCTAGCTGTTGATGTGTAGTGCCAATGAATTAATGGAATCTAAGGTTTCATTTACCTACAAAATTATCCGATTCTAAGCCACGAGGAAAAAGAAGCGCTATACCGGGCCTTTGACTTTTGATGTAGAATATCATGTCATAGGTAATGCATCTTGCTAGCCTAATAGTAAATAGACCTCATTGATGATGCCATGTACTTGTTAATTGGGGGAGCATTTGCAGAAATACTAACGCATGTACTTTTATGTTCGTCTTGTGGACGGTGAACGTTATTTTTGTTTATTATTTGGTTTTTATCTCTTTGCGAATGACTTTCAATTCATTCACCCAAATACATATTGACAACTTAACACATAATACGAGCTTCGACTAGAACTATTCAATTTTCAGTTGTTAAAGTATACCTATTACAACAATGATCGTCAAAATCCATACACCCCTATAGCATACACGGTCATAATCTTCCACATAGGGGGTCATGTCTTCCATAGGGGCATATGAGTTTCAATTAGGAATAACCAAATGCGCGATAACAGACTAAGGGAAGTATAATGATGTTATAGTTGGTGACTGAAGAAATAGTTCAAGATGACATTACACGAATCAAAACCAATACCAGGTAATATGTCAGTCTATACATTTGAATCCAACAAATTCAATAAAAACAATGGTTAAGATTTTCAGATTGTGTTTCGCTGTTGAATACATAATTTGATCAACAAAAGAATATCGGTATCTTAAGATATCTCAGAGAGGATGTATCGCGTACTTTGAGTTTTACTTGATAAAAATGAATATGCAACCATACATTGATTTTTGTTCTGGTATTGTGTTGCCAAGTTGAACTAAAACACCTCGCACCAATAATTTCCCGTGAGAGAGTCAAATATGCATTTCTTTTTGTCATGTCAACAGAAGTTATATGGCTGAAGTGTGGCCCCATGTACGTACCATTATTGCAGTAGTAAACAAGGTTCTGCGATTGAAATGAAATATATTCATTTCAAGCATCCCTCACTCTGAGCTATATAATGGTCTCGGATCAAATGACGCGACGCAGTTCATTAATCACTACTTAACAATCATAGATCAGAATTTGACATCCCTTAACGGAGAATGAGCTTCGTACCCAAAGCATTCAAAGGTCATTCTACGACTGTGTAATTATATTGGGGTTAAAAACACGTGTTTCTAGGAGATGTGAATGTTTGTGATGATAGTGCCTAGATTTCCAGGCTTGATCTCTCATCATGCCTTCAAGCATTCGAGTGTCAGAGGACATAATACTGCTCTCTTTTACAACGTTTCTTTACATTTCTATCCAACTTGTCCGCTCATCATTCCCTAATCCAACAAAAAGACTCAATGGATTATGCGTTTGAATGGTCAGGAAGTCTAGCTTGCTTCGTGTATTTGTATCCCCAGGTATGAAGGGGGCGGCTTGCCAAAAATCTCAATAATATAGTTTGCTAGCATGCCCAATAGGCTAGTTCTAATTTCAATTGGAAAGTGTTTTTTCAAGTGTTCACTACTATTCTAGTTGGTTTCAAGGGGTTTCACATTTTCAAAGCTAGACTTTATTGTAACAAGGTGGTTCGTTCAATGGGATGGAATACGCTTGTCATCATAACAATCATAGAAGTTACTTGTTTAGCCAGCATCGTAGACAAGACATAGAAATAGTATTATATTGGATCCAATGAGAGCACGAAGCACTTATATGTAGGTAACAAGGTCAATAAAGATGGATTATGACACACCTGAAGGCTGTATTACATAAGGTGGTAAAACAGTGAATGCATTAGGCGATACTATATGGTGACATTTAAACGGGTAAAAATATGCTTCCTTCTCTAGATTGCCTAAGTTATGACGTACATTGCAATTTCGTTTTGACTTTTTTTACTAAGACAAAATCCAGGGAGAAAATAAACAGTGACTTTATATTAAAAGTAACTATCAATACAATGCTTGCAGTGAAAAGAAAATGCATTACGCTTGTGTCGGCGTAGCTTTTGAATATTTCCAAAGGGTTCAGCCTAATATTGATGCAGGTTTTTTTGCAGCAATCATGGCAATAGTTTAGCTGCGTAATAATTAATTCAGTGTCTACATGATAGTACGAATAACTAGGGCTCTCTAGCGTTTACATATTCCATCGGATTTAATGCTCTGTGTGTTAGCCAAAGGCTTCTCCATAAAAAGTCCCCAAGTTTTGAGATATTTTCTCAAAATAGCAAGCGCTATCTCAAAAACCACTGAACCAATACTAGGCCTGTTTGTACTCATTTTAATGCATTGTTCATGCTGATGGTCATGAAAATATGCAATTCTGAAACTTGTAATTTTAGAAGAAATTTTGAAACTTGTCACTGAAGTCGACAGAAAGCATAATGGGCTACCGTAAAATTTCGTTAACAAGCATAATGTGCCTAATAATGAAAATTTTAGGGAAGTTTGTTACAATTTGCATTTTGTTTCTTTTAATTTAGAAATACACGTGTTACAGATATTTGTAAATAAATAGAAAAAAGAAATGAAAAAGTTTAACAAACTACCGTAAAATTGTTCTTGTCCGAGAAATTGTTAAAAGGCACATATACTTAACGAATTTTTACGGGAATGTGAATTTCAAATGGGGTTCCTTGAATATGCGTAAGTCCATTTGAAATCTACACCCCCTGTGTGGTAGATTAAGGTCATGTGTTCCATAGGGGTGTATGGGTTTCAACTGGAACAGCCCAATGCTTAATTACAGACTAAGGAAATATAAGGATGTTATAGTTGGTGACAGAAGAAATAGTTCAAAATGACATTGGACGAATCAAAGCAAATATCAAATAGTAGCAAATAGTAGGCCTATATTATCAGGCTATACATTTGAATCCACCAAATTCAATAAAAAACAATGGTTAAGATTGTCAGATTGTGTTTCGCTGTTGAATACATAATTTGATCAACAAAAGAATATGGGTATCTTAAGATATCTCAGAAAGGATGTATCGTGTACTTTGAGATTTACTTGATACAAACGAATATGCAACCACGACGCCCATCACTACATTGATTTTTATTCTGGTATTGTATTGCCAAGTTGAACTAAAACACTTCGCACCAATACTTCGTAATTTCCCGTGAGAAAGTCGAATATGAATTTCTTTTTGTCATGTCAACACAAGTTATATGGCTGAAGTGTGTCCCTATGTACGTACCATTATTGCAGTAGTAAACAAGGTTCTGCGATTGAAATGAAATATATTCATTTCAAGCATCCTTCACTCTGAGCTATATAATGGTCTCGAATCAAATGACGCGACGCAGTTCATTAATCACTACTTAACAATCATAGATCAGAATTTGACATCCCTTCACGGAGAATGAGCTTCGTACCCAAAGCATTCAAAGGTCATTCTATGACTATATAATTATATTGGGGTTAAAAACACGTGTTCTAGGAGATGCGCATGTTTGTGATGATAGTGCCTAGATCTCCAGGCTTGATCTCTCATCATGCCTTCAAGCATTCGAGTGTCAGAGGACATAATACTGCTCGCTTCTACAACGTTTCTTTACAATTCTATCCAACTTGTCCGCTCATCATTCCCTAATCCAACAAAAAGACTCAATGGATTATGCGTTTGAATGGTCAGGAAGTCTAGTTTGCTTCGTGTATTTGTATCCCCAGGTATGAAGGGGGCGGCTTGCCAAAAATCTCAATAAAATAGTTTGCTTGCATGCCCAATAGGCTAGTTCTAATTTCAATTGGAAAGTGTTTTTTCAAGTGTTCACTACTATTCTAGTTGGTTTCAAGGGGTTTCACATTTTCAAAGCTAGACTTTATTGTAACAAGGTGGTTCGTTCAATGGGATGGAATACGCTTGTCATCATAACAATCATAGAAGTTACTTGTTTAGCCAGCATCGTAGACAAGACATAGAAATAGTATTATATTGGATCCAATGAGAGCACGAAGCACTTATATGTAGGTAACAAGGTCAATAAAGATGGATTATGACACACCTGAAGGCTGTATTACATAAGGTGGTAAAACAGTGAATGCATTAGGCGATACTATATGGTGACATTTAAACGTGTAAAAATATGCTTCCTTCTCTAGATTGCCTAAGTTATGACGTACATTGCAATTTCGTTTTGACTTTTTTTACTAAGACAAAATCCGGGGAGAAAATAAACAGGGACTTTATATTAAAAGTAACTATCAATACAATGCTTGCAGTGAAAAGAAAATGCATTACGCTTGTGTCGGCGTAGCTTTTGGAAATTTCAAAAGGGTTCAGCCTAATATTGATGCAAGTTTATTTACAGCAATCATGGCAATAGTTTAGCTGCGTAATAATTAATTCAGTGTCTACATGATAGTACAAATAACTAGGGCTCTCTAGCGTTTACATATTCCATCAGATTTAATGCTCTGTGTGTTAGCCAAAGGCCTCAACAAAAACGTTTTGTAATATTTTCTCAAAATATCAAGAGCAATATCACAGTATACAAACCACAAAACGCGAGAGACCGCCAACAACCGCCGCTCAATAGGGATATCCAACTAGATCACCCCGCAAGGCTACAATAATCCCACTAACAGCGAAATTTGGATATCCAACAAGCCTATAAAACTATAAATGAGCCCTTTATAGAGGGCAGGGCTGGAAGAATGAGTGAAAAATAAGGGATAAATGTTTAAAACATATGAAAAGTAGAAATGTGGTGTCAAATTACATTAAGGTTACAGTTGTTACATTGAGGTTACTCTTGCTTTCTTGCCCCGCGGGGTCCTTATATTGAGGTCCCCCGGTAACTTGGAGTGTTTAGTCGTCATATGGGAGTCGTTGGCCTCGGGTCTGCCGGTCCTGCGGCCTTGATGTTTTGTTGATACTGGGGCGCAGTGATGAATGTGATTATACTATAGTGTTGAGTTGAGAGTAACGCCATGTTGGATGTTGCATGTGGCAAATTCGAATCAGTGAGTTTACGAGGTTGCATCGCCAGCATGCGGACTACGTGTTTACATACGTCCCGCAGGGTTATACGATATTGCGCGCGATTTGAATCTGCCACTGTCGAAAATCCAACATGGAATTATTTTCAACTTGAGACAAGAAACACTATAATAGTATTCGATTCCTTGGCTCTTTTTTTTATATATAAGATTTAGTTTTTTTTAGTTAAATGGTTAAAACTAGAAACATATGGCTCCTGTCATCTTATTCTCCTTAAAATCATGACGATCAGAATACCATGCCTGCAGAAACTGTAAATGAGCGTAAGGGGCATATCAACCTCCGGTTTATTGCACTATACGTGAGATGCGTATTTGACAAGCACGAATTATAAAGGCTTTTCAAGTGGTCAAAAAACCCTGTTAATATGCGAAAAATGCTCCCAGTTTTACTCATTTTAATTTGACTTGTCTCTTTTTCATTTCATTTTAAGATTAATTTCTCGCGTATAAAGTGGTTGTAATGTGATGGTGTATGGTTTAGGTTACGCCGAGAGAAGGAATATTCGTACCGCCAGTAGGAACGGGATTATGCAAAAACGTTGAACAATATTAAAAACTCGAGCGCAACATATATAGCTGAGCAGGAAGTGTGCGATATGGCATATGTCGGATAAGTAGTACCATGTCAGTTTGAAGTATTAATGAAATTCATGTAATATTACACTTACAGATCACTTAAAACTACTATGATCAGTTAACTACGAGCATGTCGAGTCGGAAAATTAATGAAAATGTTTTCATAACAAAAGATAATCAACACAATCATACACAATATGTACATGATGTTTCTCGTTGATTTTGATGCTGCACTTTTCTTAATTTTAAAGCTCCCGTTTTTTAATTAATATTTTGCATATTTAGAGGGTTTGTGCAAGATTGTTCTATTTGTATTAGCTGCAAGGATTATTATGAGACGTACAATACAATGTGGAATGCAGTTATTGTCAAATGATTATAGGGCGGCTATTATAGGTAGGACCGTCTTCAATTCGTCGTAGAAGTAGTGATGTAACATAATTACCATAGCGATGTATCGCCCGCACTAGACGTACGCTGTAACTCTTCATCGCACCATTGATTATCAAAGAGTAATGAAAAGACCTGGATCGTAATTCTATAGTAATTTCACATTATGCTGATATCACTCACACCCGTACGATTAGTGTATTTGAAAAGAGCGGTATTGTATTTAATATATATGTGATTGCACACATACACAAACATGACAGGTGATGAGCGCAGCCTACTTGTAGTGAAGTACAATACATTGTATTCATATATTGCTATGCTATGGTAATTAATCCTGCTACATCACCACTTCTATGGCGAATGACTCCTTGATATGTTTTGAAATTGGTAAGAAAGCAATGATAAAGAAGTGGGTAAGATGCTTACATTGAAAACTTGCTCTTTAAACAGGTTTAAACAACCATATTTCATAGGTGTTGTGGACAAACACTTGCTTAAAATATTAAAGCTGGTTGTTTACGATAGAGGATAGTAAAAACAAAAATTCAATATCGTTTAATCGCTATGTGTTTAAATATAGGTGACATATCTATTTACCTTCAAAATCATCTTTTTTAAACCGACTATTTTAAAATACATACATGATTTGGACAAGACATTATTTGAGCAAGAAATATTCCACTAAGGATTATGTCTTCAATTAAAAAGAATTGACAGAATGGTACTTGGCTTAGCCAAACATAAGGAATCATACCAATTGTAAGGGATCTGCCTCAAAACCCAACCACCGGCACCCTGGCAGAACTGCGCGTCTGTTCAAAACAATAAAAACAGGCCCAAATGCCAGGGCGCCGGTGGTCGACCGGCGTTTGAGTTTTGAAACCATCCCCAGCTAGGTTTTAGACATATTTAGCTAAACATTATTTTGATTATTTGTTACCCAATCAAGTTTAAGGTCTAAACATACATGTGTTTAATATTTAAACACGTTTAGCTAATCGAAACACATTTTTGTTCCTGATTCATAAACACTCAAGTTACTATATACTATGGCTACAAAATATTATGAGGATTTCTACACTGTGCACCTGTTGGCCTTCAGCAAATTCCTAATAAGCATTGACTTTCGGCTGGATTAATACTCGCTCGCTTTTTATACAGAAAAGCGAATCTCGCGCATGTTCAGTACGCAACGCAGGCGTTGTTTTAGCACACTGAACGTGTATGCGACAGGCTTTCCTGTAAGAGCGATAGAGTATAAATTCAGCTTTCTTCACGCTATACAAGGTGTCCCTATAGACGCCATGTACGCCAAAATTGTTATATTCCTCAATAAGCATCGAGCGTTATTATGTTGACATTTTACTTCAGTATTCAAAATTAACATTCCTTTCTTTCTAGGAATTCAAGGTGGAATTTTTTTACTAGTAATAAAGAGATGCAAGATGGCATATGAACCACAGTATCAACATTGTGGTGCTCCGTTTGTTACGAGGATCCCCATAAGTGCAGCATAATTTCATGCATGGCACCACACACACACACACACAGGTAATGAGTTTCTGTTTTATTGCAATCCCAGGTGGACACAATGAGTACATTTATGTCGTAGGGAGGGAACTAGGTTAACTACATAGGTTAAATACATGTTATATCTAACTCACGAGCAAATTTGAATAACACAGATTATACAACAAATTTCCCTGCAAATGAGGGTAATAGTAGATTATGTATTATTTCTGTCAATTCAAATTCCACACACGTGAATAAGGTTTCACACAGAATATGATGGATTTTATATTTTCTGACAAGAATACTGAAAAGAATTACTGATTATAAAACAACATCTACTTATTGAGCGAGTCAGAAACAGACGATTGATAACTAAAATCAGCAATTATTTACAACCCACATGTTAATGTGTTTGTCTTTTGCAATATTTATAATATCAAAATATAATTGCTTAAGATTTTTGGGACATCGTATTTCAGGTTTTAACCCCTACGAACTACACCCAATATTAGAGTGTTTATGATTGGTTAATTACTAGAAATATTAGTCTGGGTGACCAATTAAAATACAGCTTTTAAATAATTAAACTCCGTCGTCTTCAGCCCTACCATTATTCTAAAACAGTGTTGCTGATTGGATCAAGAAATCATTATAGTCTTCTTATAGCCAATCAGCAGGCAGTATACATGAGGTTAATCGGTTTCTATGCAATCTATAACATGTATCAGCCTGGAATGAGGTATAATGCATGATTAGACTTGATAATGGTGGTTATACTTTCCTTGTCTACTGTTAATCTATAGTTGGCTGGCTTCATATTAATGTTTTGAATGTGTTGTTCTAGACACTGGCTGCATATTTAGAATAATTTTTATAAGTGTCACATTAATAATGTTAATAGATTACTAAAATGAATAGGTAATAATAATGCGACTATTAAATGCATGTTCTACCATATATACAGGTATATATGGAGGTTTTAAGCACAGCAGAAATGTAATATTTCCCCTTTTTGGAATACCCCTTTTATTTTGCCCTTGTGTTGGCACGTCCATGTTTTCTGTTTGACAATAACATGTTCACGTCGTCATAATGTCAAGCGACCCTAATATGGTAAAAGGTTGTATCTTCTATCTAAATCACTAACAATTTACTTTCTTTTGCTATTTGACTCGCGTGGAAAAAGGTGGTAAGATACAAAGTGATGGTACTATCTTTTGCTATGGGTTGCTTAACTGTAGGGCACATACTTTTGCAAAAGAAAGTATCTTCCTTTGATTATCATTACAACCGTGTACTTATTATTTTCCAGATATTAAATATTAAATTGGAATTTTTGCAATTTAATAAAATGCCTAAATTTATCGAAGTAAACATTTTAACTTACAAGACCGGACCAAAACACCAAAGAAGCAAAAATAATAATGTCAAAATCCATCTGCGTTGCTTCTTGATCGAAAACGTCATCTGGCCGATTGGTGAGGATCACGTGACAATAATAAGCTAATTGATATTTATAATATGTTCAGTACAGTTAATTGATATCGATTATGAAGCATTAGTCCATGTCAAACATTAATCCATTTATTCCCGTCAACATTAAACCAGAGAAGATTAAAATGCACTGATACTTCCGGTGAGAAGATATTTGTTTTGTACCCAGGACACAGATTTATTCCGTTTTATTTTAAAGAGATATAACCGTTTTGATATAGATACAGCATTTATGAGAGTATTACAAGATATTTCAAAGCCCATCCTGGTTTTGTAAATAAATTTGACATATTTGTACATAAATGTAGCTAGACAAGTGATTTGTTTGAGCAAAATGCCAATTCACACGGTCTCACAGCCTTGGTTTAAAGCGTCGGGCTGTTTTTCTCTCATACTCTCTTCGTTAAAAATTGTTTAGTTCTGCCGTAATCTATAAATGACGATAATTTTACTATTGCATTGTCGTTTTGGCTTCTCTATAAACCACGGCAAACTTTGCTAGACCACATGTATTTCATGTGAGAGATAAACAAAGTCAATCTGCACCGCAGGTAGCAAAGTTGGTTACAAATAGACCCAGCATGCAGATCCCTCGCCTCAATTCCATACACCAACACATATAGTATTATACGTAACTGCAGACAGTGTATTTTCACTACAATATTACCAGTTTGCTTGGCAGACTGGATGATGTGCTATGTATTTGCATTATGTTGTATACATGTACTGATACCTATGATCTATTTAGGCCAATGTATTCCATGATTAAATTGATCAACTGATAGAAAAAATGCACCATCTACAGAAAGCCTGAGGACATTGACCAAGTCTAACGGTCTCATCGCAATTTACCAAGTGCAGGTAAGTAGAAACATGAAACTGGGGACTGATATAATGCGCTATACCAAACTAACAAGGCCTCTACACCTCTCATAAATACAGTATCGATCTCCCAGGGACGCAGCTGTATGCAGACGCAGTACCCTAGTAAGCCAACTTCTAGAATACCCATAACAGTGCGGGCTTCAGCACATATTACTGCATACCACAGTCCTGCGCCTTGGGGATATCTTCAAATCTCAACCGCCTATCGACCATGGGCATCATGACAGAACACGCGATTGTTCCGAACAATAGGACGTTGACTGCTGGTTCTCATGAGAAACCAGGAGCGTGTTTATAGTGAGCCAGATTATGCGGTATTTAGCTGGACTGCCACGCAGTCTATATTTGCACAGCCGCCATCGGCGCTGTGCATTCTTTTTACCGCGTTCTTCTTTCTTCTTCTTGCACAGCCGCCATCGGCGCTGTGCATTGTTTTTACCGCGTTCTTCTTTCTGTCAACATTTTGCAGACCCCCCTCTTCAAATTTACAAATTGCTCTAGCTCCGACATACTTTCATGGATTTCAACCAAACTTAGACACACTCATCACTGGCACTTGCTACAAATGTCACATGATCAATTTCCGGTCAAAGATCATCCACTTCCGGTCAATGATCAAAACGTGATTTTTACTAAAAATGCTTCTTCTTCCACATTTTACATAGCACCATGACGTCACTTGCACACATGCATCGCCTATCACCAGTGTCTAAAAGTCCTTCACAGAATTGGGATCAAAGGTCATTAAGGGGTCACTTCCGGTAAAAGTATGAAAATTTGTAAAAAATATTCAAAAAATCACTGTCTTTACAAATTACATAGCAGAGAGTCGCCATTAGCACATATGCATCGCTACTAGCCAGGGTCTTTAGGATGCCTACAGTTTTGGGGTCAAAAGGTCATTAAGGGGTTACTTCCGGTCAAAAACCAAAATTAAAAAAAATTTAAAAAAATTTTATCTCAAAATGTAAACAGACCAGAGCAATATAACCATCATACATGAATTGGTATTACCTGATGTATGCACAGTATTTTTATTTTGGGGTCAAAGGTCATTAAGGGTTCACTTCCTGTTTTTAGCTAAATTACTTTAAGAATTTTTATCTCGACAACTAAACAAAGTAGAATTTTTAATTAAAATTTGAACAATGCATTTTGTCGGTGTACATAAGGGTTGGTTTTTTTCATTGAGGTCAAACGTCATTAAGGGGTCAAAAGGTCAATCATAAATTTAAAAAAATCAAAATCCATTTATAAATTCCGATTAAGCTGGAATTCACCAGGAATATTCCTTATGACATCCTGAGCAGTATGTAATATTTTGCGGGGTCAAAGGTTATTAAGGGATCACTTCCGGTTATCAACAAAACCGCCTGGTGGCTGTGCTCGCGGTCGCAGGTGACCGCAACCAATCAGATCTCGTTCTTCTTCTGTCAACATCATGTTAATCAGCCATCGTAGCCACATGCTTTCAGCCATGTTGATCAAAGTTGGTCACTAGGACCATTGAGTGGTGCCACAACTGTCACATGATCATTTCCGGTCAAAGGTTATTCACTTCCGGTCAGTGGCCAAAAACGTGATTTTCACTAAAAATGCTTCTTCTTCCACATTTTACATAGCACCATGACGTCACTTGCACACATGCATCGTCTATTACCAGTGTCTAAAAGTCCTTCACAGAATTGGGATCAAAGGTCATTAAGGGGTCACTTCCGGTAAAAGTATGAAAAATTTGTAAAAATATTCAAAAATCACTGTCTTTACAAATTACATAGCAGAGAGTCGCCATTAGCACACATGCATCGCTACTAGCTAGGGTCTTTAGGATGCCTACAGTTTTGGGGTCAAAGGTCATTAAGGGGTTACTTCCGGTCAAAAACCAAAATTATCAAAAATTTAAAAAAATTTTATCTCAAAATATAAACAGACCAGAGCAATATAACCATCATACATGAATTGGTATTACCTGATGTATGCACGGTATTTTTATTTTGGGGGTCAAAGGTCATTAAGGGTTCACTTCCTGTTTTTAGCTAAATAACTTTAAGAATTTTTATCTCGACAACTAAACAAAGTAGAATTTTTTTTATTAAAATTGGAACAATGCATTTTGTCGGTGTACATAAGGTTTTTTTTTCATTGAGGTCAAACGTCATTAAGGGGTCAAAAGGTCAATCATAAATTTAAAAAAAATCAAAATCCATTTATAAATTCCGATTAAGCTGGAATTCACCAGGAATATTCCTTATGACATCCTGAGCAGTATGTAATATTTTGCGGGGTCAAAGGTTATTAAGGGATCACTTCCGGTTATCAACAAAACCGCCTGGTGGCTGTGCTCGCGGTCGCAGGTGACCGCAACCAATCAGATCTCGTTGTTTATGTTTTACTAACCATTGCAAATCTAGACTACGCGGTAGTTTAGCTAAATAACGGAAAGATTGTCTCACTATAAACACGCTCCAGGTATCAACTAAATCGATATAATAGGCGCTGACTCTTATTGAAGTTGTTCTTTGTTCTTTGTTATGCAAATGAGACAGTTTACGCTCCGTAGCTTTTACACTGAGATTTCGGAGCTTGCTCTTTATTATACTAAACCTTTTCCTATTTCACGTGCTTAAGGCCGTACCTACACAGGTGAATGAGCATGAAGAGTCTATCGCACGACTATTTGCTGCGGACTAAATATCACATTGGTGTACTAGGGGAATGTAATGTCCCGGGGTGCTGGCCATCAACCAACGGTTGGCTTTGAAGCCATCCCTTACCCAACGGAGAAACGTTGACTTCCGCAGAAACCTTTAAGCTATATTCATACTAAATCAATGAGTGACGAGCGATTTGGTATTTGACCAATTCATGAATTAGGTAGCGTGCCTTTCTCAACACAACAAAAGCGCTGTACCTCACTGCTAAAACCAATCGCTACCAGTCAGCGATGTAGCATGAATTTGGTTTAAGAAACACAATAAGCATAAATACAAAGATAATAAAACAATAGCCCTTATTAATTTTGAGCCTCACTTGGACTTTGAGCCATCTGGTCAAGTGATAAGCCATAAGAACCAATCGGTATATTGATTGGCAAGCAATAGCTAAACATTAATGCACCCCTTACAATGAAAACATAATATTTTGTATACTAATATATCATCTTGGATTCACCGCTCTAGGACAGATACAGGTGTTATCGACCAAAATTTCGATGTGTACTTCGTTTTCAAAGACTTCACCTTTGTGCGTCATGGACAATACTTCGCACACTACGCAGTGTTTAGAACAGTTTTTGCCAAATCGTTCACTGGACATCCCAGACTTGCATTATGGATTTCACACTTTTGTAGACAGGTGATTTGTAGAACGATATGCCACACTCACCCCGCCTCAGCATATAACACTATGTGAGCACTGTGGCAGTCATGTAAGGGGACCCACTACTATAATGTGCTCTAATAGTATTGTATATTATATCTGTATAAAAGAATAAGAACCTTAGCGAGGGTATTTGAATCAAATGATTATACAGTTTCCACAAATATTGCGAAATTTGGTTGGATTTTGTAAGCCAAACTATGTTCTGTTCATAGTGTGTTGACGATGACCCACGTAATTATCACACAGTATTACTCTATGGAACCTTCTTGTATCGGAAGGGAATAAAAACAAAGATTATAACTCCATTTAGGTACGGGGAGATGGGGAGATGGGGAGAGAGAGTCAAGGTCAATCACGGTTAACAAATGCGCATCTTGTAGCGAGATGTTGATGCGTCTAATGGACTCCACCTGCTGGGATCGTGCATTAGATGCATCAACATCTTAGTACGCGTGCATTATTTAGTACAATTTTACTCTTATACATTAAAGAAGCTTATCTGTTGCGTATGGCCCAAAACTATGCAAGTAGCCCCCACGCAACACACTTTTTGATAGCTCAATTGGTATGATGACATTTAATCGCTATCGATTCAACATTTCTTTTTATGGTACAATTAACAATAGAGGCTTTGCATGTGGCGTATCATCCCGTAAATATGGCAGACTACTCAAATGCATTCAACAAAAGCATGATTGCAATCTACCGTGACAGTTCGTCTCACACACATAACCCTGCACTACGAGCAAATAGGTTGATGACAACATTTGATTGAATGGACTGCACTCCGTCATAACTACGGTGAAGGACACCGGCTCAAATCCTTTGTTTGGAGCCAATCGATAATTTCATGCAGGGCCTCTATACGCCGTAGAAGTGACGTAGTTAATCGGATTAACTACCATAGCAATAGATGAATACAATTTCGACTATACCGCCCTGCACTACAACGTTCACGCTGTACCGATGCATTGAACCATAGATGTCAAAAAAAGGCTGATCACTCGCACCTGTAAGATAAGTATCTTTGAAAAGAGCGTTATTGTATTCAATCTATGTTTGCTGACATACACAGTTGATTAGTGCAATCTGTTTGTAGTGCAGGGCAGTCTCTTCAAAAATTGTATTCATCTATTGCTATGGTAGTTAATCCGATTATGACGTCACTTCTACGGCGTATAGTCATAAGTTCACAAAGTCGAAATTCAATCGTCATTATTATTACTAAGTTAATGGAGAACCAGTAATTATATAGACCTGATCATAATGTGCCTGCACACAACAAACAATATCAATATCAATTTAATTAAGTATTGCTTTACCGGTTTAAAAAAAATAGATCAGGATAGTTTGTTCAACCGCTGTAATTAATTAAGTAATTAACTGAAACTAATTAGATCATATATCATCTTCAATAAGTAGTCTACCCGAAGGTCAATGCAACTTAACTGACGCAATACTATTGATGGTGCAAAGAACTTGATATACAATTTAATATAATATGTAAATATTATTCACAAATCATTCTGTTTATTCCAAATTTTACACCTATGTTGAACGCAAAACGCACTTTCGAATCAAATTTGCACACTGATCATGCGCGTTATTCGCTTTTCTTGAAAATCGAGTATAAAATCAGGTAAAGTCCTATAAATATAAAGTTGAGCAAGTAGGATAATGCAAGATACCCACCATCAAACAGTTGTTTGATGACATGTAAAACTGTGCCATTTTAAAGTAAAGTTGAACAATGATGGCGCTATTTCTTTACAATGGGTAGACACTTGTATAATGTATTAGAACATCATTTTTATCATGATATGTAAGAAACCCGCACCCACGAGCTTGCTCCACGCATGTTGCCCCACAACTTTATTTCAGGTTTTTTATTGATGCCCCTCTTAATCTTGTCTCAGGCCCACTTTTGTCCTGTCTCTTGCCTTTTAATAGGTTGTTTGTTTTAACGTGATCGCATTTGACTGTCATCAGTGGGCTTGTGATCGGATACACTACTTTGCTTTGTATATAATTGGTTTGAAAATTATGGCATTTGTCATTTATACCATGTTTTTTTGAAGTTGTGAAATAAATGTTTCTTGAATTGAATTGAATATTATTTGGCCAATTTAAATTAAAAATATATGTAAATAGCGCCCTCAGTTTACCCACAAATGTACAGTTTATAGAATAAAACTTACAAACAAGCAGAAAAAGATGAATAATTTGATATAGATACGAAAATCTATGTGAAAAATAGTTTAAATATATGTGTGTGCGAATATTAGTGTGAATATTAGCTGTTGGTATTGTCCAGGTGTAAACTCGAACATTATGTTTTGTTAGAAAAGTTTACAAATGGTCACATCAAGCAACCGCGAGTACCAAACGCTATGATATAATTGAAGCTACCGGAATATGAACACAAACAATATAATTAACCTAATAACATAAATATCAATATTAACACGTGCTTATCACTTACTACATTAATTGCTTGACTTAAAATGGTATCGACGCTCGGCGCGGCAGATTGGTGAAAAAAAACTTACTTTTTACCAAAAGTAAATTATGTTTATGGCCATATTCTAGCATGCGGTCGGTATTGTTTCATTGAAATTTGTTATTTATGAGCGTCTTCAAAGAAATGTTTTTGCATTTTTAGAAAGCAACACATTTCCGAAAGCCATTTGTGTAGTAAATTTCACCCCAATTTAGCCTTACAACAGTTAATGGCGCGGTTCAGCGTCTCATTTAAAAATCCGACAACGGGTGCTGAAGAAAATTTACGGGGCTTATTTTTAAAATCGAATAGATTTTGATATATTATTCAAGTACAGATTTCCTAGCTAGAAAGCCTCGAATGAAACTTAACACGAAGCGACTTTTCTTTTTAATGAGTATATCCACATCAAAAATGCAATGAATTCAAACAAGCTGAATTTTGGGGCAGTGAGTTTTGGATATAGAACAATCTTTGAAGTCATTGACATCAATAGGCTGGAACCTACTACAAGGCTGCGTGCGATGCACTAAATCATAGTCAACTGTTACCACAATTTATCAAAATAATACCCAACTCAGCTACATACTTCAAGGTTGTAAATCGAAGTAGTCCATCAACTTTAACGAAACCTTACGATGTTTTTGAAAAATCAGTAAGTGCATAATTCATTACTATGGCAATGGTGTATTCATCAGTACGGAATGGGCTACCCGTCTACAAGCATATAGAGTGCTTCTGATGAAAGCTACATTAATCCAGGCGCCATTATGGAGTATGAGCAAATAAATTACGGATCCAAGCATATACAAACAAGTATTATTTTAAGACCAATCTATTGTATTGGTATATTTACGCTGGCTTCGAATTAATTTAGCTTTCATAAAAAACACACTATGTATGCTTGTAGACGGGGTTTTACGGTATTGCAGTTGAAATCACCCCCTCTGGAAGACGTGTCCTGAAATCTCCCACATAGGGAGTGTAGATTTCAAATGGACTCACCCAGGTACATTTGGAATTCACACTTCTTGTGTGGGAGATTAAGATCATCTCTTCCATAACAGGTGTATGGATTTCAACCAGAATGTCCCAATGAAATGGTTTCTAAAATCTTCCGAATCCGGGTCGCTGAAGAATAATTGTTGTTTGACCCTTTTGATATGTAAGCTTGGTGGAGAACGTTTCTGTGGTATTCTTGTAAAAGGCAACATATATCCGTCTTGCCAATTTCCATTAATAAAAAAAAAAAAAAAATCGGATTTATATAGCGCCTTTTTCCAGCTAGATCTTGAAGGATTCAAAGCGCTGTAATTTCGCTGCCATGGTGAATCATCACAATCAGATCGCATCATCTAGGCCAGTTGCAGCCGAACCTCAGGCGCAGACCTATCCGCACTTAGATTGTAACATCCACCAATTATCTGTGCAGCTCCCCAAATTCCATTGGGTGAAGGAAGTTTTTGATAACCAAACAACTAATCACCGATTTTTTGAAAGCAAGAGGAAACCGGAGATCCCGGAGAAAACCTGCGAGAGCGAGCATGGAATCGGGATAAACCAAGTGCACATGAGTCGCACCTTGGGCCGCGCCGGGGCTTGAACCCGGGACCTCAGTGGTGCAAAGCGAGGGAACTACCGCTGCGCTAACTCGCCCTCCCATTCACTTCACAACTTGTGTCCTATACAAACTTGACGACGAATTGCCTCTTTCTTTCTGTTACCAACCCGTTTGCGGCCCACTTCCCACTTCGCGATGTTTCTTTATTACTTTTTTTCTTTAGCGAAGGCCTTAGGAGAAATAAACTATTTTCTTGCAAAATTGAATTATGTATGCAGAATGAAATGAACAAAAGTTCGAATTTCATGTATAGAGTTGATGGCATTTATAATGTAGCTGGAAAGATAAAGTAGACTATTTGCCATTTCCGACTTTTTTTTCTGCCAGCGATGCAGGTTTTAATAAAGAAGCATATTGATAAAATATGATTTTAAACCAGCACAAGAAGTAAAAGCAATTTAATATAAACATACAAACTTGCTGGGAGCGATTCAAATAACTTGATCGTCAACATCAACATCAGTTAACTTCAATCGCTAGGATACATAAAAGATGAAAACAGCAATATCTTTTGAGTTTGTGATTCTGACATTTTTATGTTGCCACACCAGGGTACCTGACGAAAATACACAAAGTAAAACATCCAGCCAGTTTGTGATAAGACTTGGTTGCTTTTTCTTATTTTGTTGCTATACTCGATAGTCCTAACAATGGGGATATTCCGTTTGAAATCCACACTCCCCTGTGGATGATTTAGCTACAGTCTACTACAGATGGAGTATAGGTTTCAAATAGAATGGACAATCAGGTAACCATTTGAAACACTCTTTTTGATCGAAGACAAATAGTTCGGTGTCCAAATGATGTTTTTTTCTTACATACATTACTGACAGCAATACCAAAAGAATGGAAAACGTTAATTTTAAATAATCATGTAGATTTCAACAAAACAAAGGGCAATGATCGATTATTTCAAGTTGGGAAAACCAAACTACACATTTCAAAGCTATCCACAAAACAAATATATAAACTTTTAATGCCATCAGAATGCGACCCAATTTGTGTTAAATATTGGCAAGATCACTTCAATTGTAATACAAGTAAATCACCTTGGAGACAAATCTTCACTTTTAAAATAAAAAATAGAATTCGAAACAAATTTGGACACTTTCAATATAACCTTTTATAAACACCTCAAAAGAAATAAGTCCCCCTCTGAACATGTCGTCATAACATCGTAAGGTTTCGTTTTGTACCAACAAAACTAACTTTGAAATAATTATATGACTGTTTACTAAGTGCTGTGTGAAAATGAGAGATTTCCATGACTTCAGGGCTGAATGAGCCTAAATTGAAGACAAAAAGTGCACTTTCCAAAAGTCACAAAGTAGGCATATGCTTGTTAACTGCAAGGCGTATTGGGACAAGGAATGGAACTGACCATCTTACAACTCACTGTGCTGAACTCTGCACCAAGGGGATTTGCATGGCTGAATGATCAAGAATCGATACACATTACAGTAAATGTTCACTTGGTGAGGATTTTAAACTGCACTCAAACACATGGGGTTTTCCATTAGTAACAAGCCATGAATCAACTTTTGTGACAAGCATAGGCCTACTTTGTGACTTTTGAAAAGGGCAGTTTTTGCCTTCAATTTAGGCTCATTCAGCCCTGAAGTCATGGAAATCTCTCATTTTCACACAGCACTTAGTAAACAGTCATATAATTATTTCAAAGTTAGTTTTGTTGGTACAAAATGAAACCTTACGATGTTATGACGACATGTTCAGAGGGGGACTTATTTCTTTTGAGGTGTTTATAACCTAATACCGTGCAAGAAAAACCTATTGAAATGGAAGATTAGTAATTCGGATGAATGCTGTTTCTGCAATTGTCGTGAGAACTATGAACACTTTTTCATATCATGCAGGAAAAATACATCATTTTGGATTTTCTTTAAAGAATGCGTGTTAATTACAACACACACACATTTGAACGTGTCTCTAGAACATATTATTTATGGTTGGAACAAGAAAGACTCACATTTTGATTTTGTAAACCTGCTCTTAATTATAGCATCGTTTTCAGTTTACAAGGCCACAATAAGATATAGTGAAACCAATATATTTACTCCTATACCACTGCTCTTTATTAATGAAGTAGAAAGATTGAATGAAATAACAACAAATGCAGAACATGTGCCAACAATTATAAAAGAAAATCAAAATGTCTGGGATGAACTTAAGGTTCATTTGAATATACTGTAATAAGTTATACATAATGTTTTGATAATGTTAATTTACATGTCGTGGCTTTTGAGCCGCAATATTGTGGAATAGCAAGTTTTTGAGCTTGATATATAAACTAAATAAAATAAAGGCGTTTCGCCAACCTCACTGAGGTATAAAGAAAACAAAAACCATTTGAAATACTCACTCCAGTTGTGGAAGATATAGGTAAAACCATATACAGGGGGAGTATGAGTTTAAAAACAATTAACATTGGCCAAATCTAGTTGAATAACATACTCCCTCTGAAGACTTTTCTTAAATCTTTACAAAGAGATTTCAAATAGAATAGCCAAATACGAATTGTCTTTTAAGACTTTTCCCAATCAAATATAAACGGCGTCTACAATCCTTGCTTGAAGCGTTGCCCAAGGCCAAAATATATTCCCCTGTATCAGTAATTTACCAAACCACACACTATTCTTCGTACAGATATCTGTCGAAGGCTTATCGTTTTTAAGAGAAAATAAGCAATACCAGTTATATTCATACACATTATGAGTTGATTATAAGTAGAATTAAGTAGCGAGTCTAGACTATCTCGCTCGTAAATTTCATTAAATTTTGGATACTTTGATTGTACACCTAAAGCGCGCTGTAAAGGAGTATTTCCCTTTCTAACCAAATAATTCTTGTTTCATAAGCCAACAATCATGACAATGTCTCTGTTTAATTTGCAATTCACCACATCGCTGTGAAGAGTAGTACTGTAGTGTAATATAAATTCAACCAGAACTACGCCAGATGGTTATTATAATAATATAGCTGATGCATGTGGTGTTATACAGCAATGTATAAAACAGCAATATGTTTAACCGTGAAATATGTGATGCGATCAAGCAAAATCAGTCGGAACTCGGAAATATTGATTTTGAGATATAGCCAAAATATTTGCTTTTGTTTCTTCTTGTTTTGGAAACTCTTTAATTGCTCATATCTTTGGAACTGGTTGTGCAATTTTAATGGGGTTTTCTGCAAAATCTAGCTTTTATGCTTTTTACTATCCAATAAGATATAACTGAAAATTTAATATTTCCGAGTTCCGACTGATTTTGCTTGATCGCATCACATATAATGTTATGATAATTGACTTGTTAAAAAACTTTCCATGGTAGAAACAGCGATTAATAAAGTTATGATGGATGACATGTAAGACAGCGTCCAACAGTTGGCCTTGAAAGGACTTGAAATCCAAACAAAAGAGGCCTTAGCTCGCTAATCATTTTGAACAGGTTTGTTTATTTTATTTATTGGTTTGGAAAACTGGGTCAAATTTAAATTGTTTTAATAAACCCTGAAGGCAAACAGTGCACATAGTTTCATTGTTCGAAGCCACGGTAATTTGGACAAGCTAAATCGGTTGATCCAAAATAGGTCAGTGGATATTGCCGCGAGATGTATTTTTTCACAAACTGTTGAACCGACTGAATTGTTCTTACAACGGTATAATCAAAAACGAATATTGTGTATGAGATGAAAAAATAAACAACAAAAAACTAATTTGTAAACATCTTGTTTGTTTTGGGGTTAATTTATGCTCGGACATTGCGGATCAATGTATCTCTTTTCACTGGGTTGTAGTGGGTGATTACAAGAATATTTAGAAGCAAATATAAAAGGAAATAATTAAAAAAACCAAAAACCAGATTTTAGACACAGCAACATGGTTTTGAGGTCCATATAGAAAACATATCAAAAAAAGGAACAAAAAAAAGAAAGAAAACACTATCAATAGAACATTGGTATTTCGAGTGAAAATGAAGTACAAAGTTAAGTTAATGTTGCATTGTCAACGTGGTTAATTTAAGAAGTGATAGTCCGCTTTACCATCGCACTGTGAGCGTTGCACTTCTCATTTGTTGTATTGTTGGTGTTCCAATAAAAATGACAAGGCCTTATTACTGTTGCACTTATATCATACGTTGGTAGTCCAAGAAGTGGAATGGTTACATTACTTCGGTACTTGTAGGAAACGTTGGTATTCCAAGAAGTGAAACGATAACATTACTGCTGTACTTGTATTAAAAGTTGGTATTCGAGGAAGTGGAAAGGCTACAATACTCCTGTATTTGTATTAAACATTGGCATTCAAAGAAGTGAAAAGGCTACATTACTGCTGTACTTGTATAACACGTTGGTATTCCAAGAAGTGAAAAGGCTACATTACTGCTGTACTTGTATAACACGTTGGTATTCCAAGAAGTGGAAAGGCTACATTACTGCTGTACTTGTATTAGAAGTTGGTATTCCAGGAAGTGGAAAGGCTACATTACTGCTGTACTTGTATTAAAAGTCTGTATTCCAGGAAGTGGAAAGGCTACATTACTGCTGTACTTGTATAACACGTTGGTATTCCCAAGAAGTGCAAGGGCAACATTACTGCTGTACTTGTATTAAAAGTTGGTATTCCAGGAAGTGGAAAGGCTACATTACTGCTGTACTTGTATAACACGTTGGTATTCCCAAGAAGTGGAAAGGCTACATTACTGCTGTACTTGTATAACACGTTGGTATTCCCAAGAAGTGGAAAGGCTACATTACTGCTGTTTTTGTATTGCACGTTGGCAATCCAAGAAGTGGAAGGGCGACATTACTGCTGCACTTGTATTGAACGTTGTTGGTGTTTCAAGAAGTGGAAAGGAGACATTACTGCTGTAACTGTATTAAAAATCGATAGTCCAAGACGTAGAATGCTATATTCTGCTGTACTTGTATTAAACGTTGATATTCCAAGAAAGGCAAAGGCTACATTACTGATGTGATTGAATGTTGGTATTCCAAGAAGTGCCAAGGCAACATTACAGCTGTACTTGTATTTAACATTGGTATCCAAAAAAGTGGAAAGGAGACATTACTTATATTGGTATCTGGTATTCCAAGAAGTGCAAAGGCTACATTACTGCTGTACTTGTATTAAAAGTTGGTATTCCAAGAAGCGGAAAGATGAAATTATTGATGTACTCGTATTTAAAATGGGTATTCCAAAAGGTGCAAAGGCTACATTACTGCTGTACTTGTATTAAACGTTGGTATTCCAAGCAATCGTAAGGCTACATTACTGCTGTACCTGCATCAAACTGCTTATTTGTATTAAACATTGGTATTCCAGGAAGTGGAAAGGTGCCATTACTGCCGAACTTGTTTAACATTGGTATTCCGAGAGGTGCAATTACTACATTACTGTTGTACTTGTGTTATACGTTGGTATTCCAAAAATTGCAACAGGCTACATTACTGCTGTTCCTGTATCAAACGCTGATATTCCAAGAACTGCAAAGATGACATTACTGCTGTACTTGTATTAATACTGGTGTTCCAGGAAGTGGAAACGCTACATTACTGCTGTACCTGTAATAAATGTTGGTATTCCGGTATTCCAAGGAAGTGCAAAGGCAGCATTGCTGCTGTACTTAAAAAGTACTTAAAAGTTAGTATTACATAAAATGTAAAGGAGACACTGTTGTACTTGAATTAAAAGTTGGTATTCAAAGAACATTACTGCTGTACCTGTATCAAACGTTGGTAAATAAAGAGGTGGAAACGCGACATTACTGCTGTACTTGTATTAAACGTTGGTATTCAATGACGTAGAATGCTATATTGCTGCTGTACTAATATTAAACGTTGGAATTCCAAGAAGGTGAAAAGTGATATTACTGATGTACTTATATTAGAATTTGGTATTCAAAGAAGTGAAAAAGCGACATTACTGCTGTACTTGTATTTAAAGTTGATATACCAGGAAGGGAAAGGAGACATTACTGCTGTACTTGTATTAAAAGTCGGTATTCCATGACGTAGAGAATGCTATATACTACTGTATTAAACGTTGGAATTCCAAGTAGGAGAAAAGTAGTGCTGTACATGTATTAAGCGTTGGTATTCCAACAAGGGGAAAAGGGATATACTAGTATATGCTGTACTTGTATTTAAAGTTGGTATTGGTATTCAGGAAGTGCAAAGGCTACATTAATGCTGCACATGTATTAAACGTTGGTATTCAAGAAGTGCAAAGGCTACATTACTGCTGTACATGTATTAATCGTTGGTATTCCAAGAAATCGTAAGGCTACATTACTGCTGTACATGTATTAAACGTTGGTATTGGAAAGGCTACAAATTTATAAATTTATTAAAGGTTGGCATTTTTACACAGTTCTAACGTTTGTTTGTTTCCTTAATTTTATCTTATACCGTTGCCAAATGATGCCAAAGGCAAGCGTATTCAGTGGATAACAAAATTCACCTACTTTGAATGACCATAGACGTGATACCCAAATCTTTACCTACTCAACTAAGTCGCCGTTCAATGTTAATGTTTCCGTTGTGCTTCTTGATTTTAATACCTTGCATACGGTGTACTTCACTAAATTCACTAGATTCTTTAATATAGTATTTGTTATCATTATTTCGATCATGTTTTGAAGAACTAGGCCAAGCCGTGGCTTTATTTGTACTGATTTAAAATAATGTTGGGATGTAAAATTTTGATTTGTTTTGTAAATTATGATTTATGTAAAAAAAAAGATCTGCCATATAAATTGGACATCGGCATAGACATGGTTATGTTCGGAGTGCTCTGTTTTTGGTACTTTAGTTTGGGCCTCTACTCAACAAGTGCGGGACTTCTCTACCACGCTACGTTAAGTAGATGAAGACGCCGCTTGAAAATGTAACGGCGGCCGGGTCGGCATGATATTATGTATAAAGAAAGATGTACGGACATCATCTCTACCCCAGTTTCCTTCTCTTTCTCGCCCACTCACTCGCTCTCTCCCCTTCTTTCTCTCCATCGATCTCTCCATTTATTAATTTCCATTTTCCTCTCGCGCTCTCCTCTATCCTTTTCCCAATCACAAATTCTTCTTCTTCTCTCTCCCTCTCTCCTCCGTCCTCCTCTCTCTGAAAATAATTCATTTTGATTTTTTTACTTCATGTATTAAACCATAATGAGATATAAGCGCAATGATTAGACGAAAGGACATTATTATTGACCTAACTACAACTAGATAATGGACGGAAATATAGCCCTGATTTTGCAACAAAATGTACTCCTTCAACAAAAAAAAAAAAATACTGTGAACGTTTTCGATGATTATGATCAAATCTGATTTAAAAAGTGTAAAGAATGGTGGCTTCCATGAAAACTCGAAGTGGGCATGCAGTTTGTTTAATAAAGGTGACATTGATCGATTTAGCTCATAATTACTTGAAGGATTTAATGCAAATGACGTTATGTCAATAGTATAAATTTACATATTTATCGTATTAATTAAGGAAGATTTTGCATAAAATTAACATCTTAAAGTATTGATACTGATATGGTTATTATGATACATACCGGAAGAAAAAATATCTTCTCCAAGTTAATTAAGTAGTGGCATTGATCATGTTGTATGTAGGTTTATTGATTTGCCTCCCTAATGAATGACGTTTGGATTATTATTAAACATACATAGATTTGATTATATCAGCTCTTAAACCTAAAAGAAATGCTCTTTAACTTTTTCACTATTAGAGTTATAAGGGATCATAGTTTTCTTAATTAAATTTAGAACGATATACCAGACAACTGAATTAACATCCAATTTATTAATTGCAGATTAAAATGTACTATATTACCTATTGACCCCATTTTAGTAACATAACCCATACCAGTGATATCACAATACACGCGTCACAAAAAGAAAGTCCCCACTTTTGAAGGTTATAATTCCTAACATGATTAATTAAGAACGTTAAAATAAGTGATATCAACGTGCAGAGAATTATTTTGTTAGCTGTAGTTTGGTACCTTATTTGTGTACATGTATAATGAACTCCAAATCAAAAAGATGTTATAGCAAATTCAACCCATCGTGGGACGTTTTTCAAACAAATCCAGGTTACCGGGCGATCATGTATATCACGCTAAAGACGTGGTACAAATGATTGCCCGGTAACCTGGATTTGTTGGATGCACTTTGATGGGTATCAACAACGCACGATGCTCTCCAAATTGAAAACACCGCTTTCAACAGAAGCTTTTACTGATCAACAACAGACGTTTATGGCCAGACACTTCAGGCGAGTATAATATCTCTGATTGAATTTGCAACTATCAAATCGCAAAAATCTTTACAAAACCGTTCAAATCTGTAATTGTTGTTACACATGTGGGATATCAAGTAAAATTCGTCGCACGTAAATATTGTCATTGTTTCATGCCCTGCGGGGCTATAATAATATATTGGACTTCCGTTAGTTGCAAGTCTTTACTATGGAAGTCATCGACCTCAGCACTACCGGGTTTACGGTCTATGTGTAAGAGTCCAACTTCTGGTAGCGGGCCTGTTCCAGTTTTCCCCACACATATGACCACTCCAAGGAGTGCGGACTGTCTTTATGTGCGCTGTTTAATTCATACCTCTCACGGTCCAAGAATAAGCTATATACTGTAGATACAGGTTATAGGTCATTTGTAATGCGATAATCGCTTACCAATAGGATTAATCATTAACACAAATTGGTTGCATATAAATATAAAGAAGGTTCATATGCAATAACAGATATAAAAGTAACAGTTGCGAAACGAATTCATCTAGAAACACCAAACCAAGTGAACTTATTTCTGACAGGAATTGAAACACTTTGTGAGTCAGTTTATTTGATCCGAAAAAGAACCTTAAACAGTTGAAATCATTTGCAACATTTTAAAAATATCGGGTAAAATTTGATAATTTATTGGTGAGACTATTATTACTATTTTGAAGCTGATTACAATGTAGCTACTTCATTTAAAATCCATGCACATTCCCCCTGTGGAAGATTTAGCTAAAGTCTTCCACAGAGGGAGTATGAATTTGAATAGAATAGACAATTTGGTAGCTTTCATCTGAGATACTCCTTCCAGTTGTGGAAGAGAAAGGTTAAAACCATAATACAGGGGAGGGGGGGGTATGAGTTTCAAAATGATTAATCCTAACCAATTACATTTGAAAAACATACTCCTCCTATGGAACATATTTCCAAAATCGTCTGCAGGGGTAGTGTTGATTTCAACTGGAATAGCCCAATGAAAAAAATTAGCATTGCAAAACTTTGCAACCAATTATACTAAGGATGTAAGGTTTTCAAAAATAGCCCACTTTGTTTCTGTGTAAATTGTCAAAATAGCCTTATTTTAGTCTGGTTTGATCAGACCGCGTCATATAATGACTTTGCTTACTTTTCTACACTGAAAAAATATAGGGGTGTAAAATGACACTTTTCACGTGTATATTTTTTCTTGACACACTTAGCTACTAAAAATGACACCATGAAATGCTGAAATTGAGTACCGCATAAGATTGGAGGTGTTATTTGACACCTTTAAAGTGTTTTGATAATAGTACCAAAATGCATTGACACCAGTGTGTTGTTAATTGACACGCCAGCAGTGTATTCAAGGGTGTCATTTGACACTCCGAATTACTCCAGTAGTAGAACATGTCAATTACACTCCAAGGGAGTATGTCACTACACCCCAAGGGAGTGTGCTTCTACTACATACTCTTCTTCAGTGTCAACAAGCTTGACACCTTTGGAGTGTTAATTTGAGCTTGCCGTGCTGTGCGCATGCGTATTTTGATTTTATAGCACTGATCGTCTGCGCAGCGAAGTGGTCGTGTGAAATCGAGAGTTCCGTCTAAAATGTGAGTATTATCATTAATTTCATGTTTTTGGTATAATAAAAAAGGTGTAATGACAAATATGAATATTATAGATTATACAGTATTCGTATAAATTCATGAAAACGTGTAAACTACGGCGTTATAGTATACTTTTAGTCCCCATCAATTGCACGTATGCCCAGTAAGCTTATTCTACATGTAATGTAGGCATACGACTCTTGAGTCACGACGGTCCATGTAGCAACAGTAGCATGCAGTCTGTTATTGTCTAATCACTCTGTTCTTGTCTGATTTTTTCAGCATCATACAGTTGAGTGTGGTATCTACAACCCTACAGTATACCTGACAATGTGTGATTTCACATATCAACCAACGTGACACTTTTACTTGGTCTCTCAACCCTTGGAAAGCGTCATTTTGACACCTTTCAAAATGGGTCCTGAGACGAGACCCCAGTGGTGTCAATTTAAAATGACACCTTTAGTTGGTCTCCCAACCCTTGGAAGGGGTCATTTTGACACCTTTCAAAATGGGTCCTGAGACGAGACCCCAATGGTGTCAATTTAAATTGACACCCTAAAGGTGTCAATCATGACACCATTAAGGTGTCAAGATTACACCACATAATTGTCAAAATGACACTCTTAAGGTGTCAAGATTACACCACATAGTTGTCAAAATGACACCATAGCATGCTCATGTGGGGACCCATATGCGACACCTCTAGTGGTGTAAAATGACACCTTTATTTTTTTCAGTGTAGGCATGCAGTAGCTTGTCTTCTCAGCAGAGGACTTTTCATACTAATACATTCAATGTCCGGTTCGTGTCCAGTGTCCTTACTGTGCTTTGCCTATGTTGATTGATTTGAGATCATAGTGTAAATAATAATAATAATTATTCCAATTATCATATAAGTATTAGGAATAAAAAAAGTGTACATGTAGCTGACTCATTTAAAAATTATTGTTTCATACCTACTGTACAAAACGTGTAGTATCACTTTATTCGATAAATGGTAATACAGTATCGATACATCTCGCTCAATGGCCCATTTACATGACGTCATAAATTAGTAGTATGAAGAAAAAGACAGGCAATTCATTAATAATTATCAGGCAATTAAACGGCAAGTTCAAAAGATATTAAAAGGTTTCTGGTCTTAAAATAAATACGAAGTCATTATCCTCTAAATAAACTTTACAACTAGTTTTATTCAATAAATAAAATTAATTTAAAATATATTCTTTAATGATTGTCGTGAACACTAAGGATCATTATCTTTCAAAACATACGAATCTCGAATCATGTTTTTTTGTGCACAGTAAAAACAGTTTCGATTTGGCTTTACATTGCTTAAAAAGGTCAGTCACTATCTTGACAAGGTGCTTTATAATAGTATTGTAGTAAGAATGAAATAGACCTCATCTCTCGCGAGAATTAATGAGGTCTTGCGAGAATTAATAAGGAACCTGTCATTAGGATAGTTATTTATAATCTGATCTTAAAGTGCATTTTTCTTTTATGCACTTCTTCGTGGTCCCGTTGCATATAAAGTTCTTTTGATATAGACGTCAATTATCGTGATTGGAATTTGCTACTCAAATGATTACACCCATCGAAGCTCCTATATTTGAACATGTATCGTTAAATATAATCAGCGTTATTATGGGTTGTTAATTTTCCCAAGCTATTAGAATTCTTCTGACATTTTAATTGTGTGAAAAAGACCACATGGAGATTGTGAGCATTCATGCCGAGTTGATTGAACATAAAAAATGCCAAACATCAATAATTGTCATCAAAAATGACACATTGCTAATTCAACAAAACAATAAAGCTAATTTCAAATTATGCTTCGTTTTATTTCAGTTTGGTTATGTTTTACAGTATTTTCAAAATATACTCGAGAATGCCTATTTGAAAATATATGCCTCCTCGAGTATATTTCAAAATATCTCAAAGCCACGAACACATTGTTCCTGTTCATCGTGGAGGAGATAGTACACGCTCGACAACGCCATTGTAAATTTGATGTATTGCTTGCATACGTCACGCTAAGCACAATTATATAGCCTAAGTTGCCTGCAGTTTTTTGTTTTTGAGATTATTGAGTTGACACCGCTATCTAAAAAATCACGTCTACAATGAAACTAGGCATGGTTGCACTTACAAGTTACATTACAAAACTAATTTCAAGTTACGATCATGAAAAATGTGCAGTTTTGAAAAACACTATGCAAGTTGGATGCGGTCGTCTGCTTATGAAAAGCGCGCGAACTTAGTGGGTTATAGTCTGTATACAAAGTGAGGATGGCATGTCAAGAGACACTATCCTCTTTCAACCCCCATTATATAGCAAACGTGCTGATATTTATCTCACAGCCTGATCATATATCCATTTCCCAGAGGCCGTCTGAAAAGAAAAAAACTACAAGATTTTCTTTTATGTATCAAAGCATGCATATCGGGTCAAGGGCCCCCTCTATATGACGTCATTCAGCAGACATCTACCACACATACATCAATTATGATGATAAAACTACCGCATTGTACATAAGCTTTTCTTACATTGTGTAAAACAAAACAGCGTGGGTGACTTTTAAAGAAGGGATAGTACTTGTTTACAAACTGCATTGAAGTTATCAGCAAATCTCTTTAAATATTTAAGACTTGTTTTGCGGACATTGAACATCCATAAATCGAGGGTTGACAAACAGAAGGCCTTAACTCAAAAAGTGCCTTTTTGAGAAAAATGAGTAAAAATAATATTTTGCATTGAGATGTGACCAAGTATTATTGTGCTATAGATGCAATAGGAAGTTGAATTGAGTTAAGGCTTTATGATTTAAAAATTCTGTGGTATTACAGATTATTTTGATACCAAAATCTCAACATGGCCAAAAGTGAGTTAAGGCCTTCTGTTTGTCAACCCTCGAAATGTAGGATTTCACAAATTAATTGCTTTTATGGTTTGGTAAGCTTGTTCAAACAAGGCTACAGAGAAAGCTTTAAAATTGATCCGAGCGTAAAAATAGTTTTAAGTAGGGATCTTCAAATGTTGTGAAATGTAAAATGGTTTCAGTGAATAGTTTATCATTTGCTACAACGCTGTAATATCTGTCATATACGATTAACAGGTCTAGTTTTAATTTCGTTTACTTGTCTTGTTGTTACTTATCCAAACTTATCCAAGTTCAAAAGAGCTATCGTGCTACGGCCAGAAACTAGTCAATTTGAAGGCTTGTTTTCGGGTGAAAATAAGTAGGCCTCAATTTAAATATTTAGAATATACATTCACAGTTACCACAGCATCCGACAATGGCCATTGCAGTTTGAATCCATACACTCCTATAGACATGAAGACATGACCTTGATCTTCCACACAGGAGTGTGGATTTCAGATGGAGAAACCTGAATGAGTGACTCTATTATTTTGATATCTACCCTCTGTGTAAGATATTAAAGGTTTTCCATTGGGGGTATGTATTTAAACTGGAAATATCTACTCTTATCACATATAATTCGTCTGACATTGAGCGCTGCAATAATTCAACATGAATTTGAATTTTAAATTCAAGAACAAGATCGACCGCTGTTATGGTTAACCGTAAGCTGGAAAACGTGCACTGGTATCAAAATTTAGGTTACCGGAAGTTACACAATTAAACAAGAATACTGGTTGAGATCTAAGTTCATCCAGGGGTCAGCTAGGTTCATTAAGCTACCGTTTGACATACAGGCATCTTGAAGTCCAAATGCTTTTTTTAATTCTTGTAATAAACCTTTTCCATCCGCAATGTAATACCTTTAACTTATTAAAAATATAATTATCCCGATATTTTTCGCTTGAAGGTCTCTTTACTTTCCTATGTCAGTATGTGGTTTTATTTCTGAATTCTTATTTTTACCTTAAACCAGTATAAAATACAAGATTGCATCATAATCATGTATATAACATAATACAATGTAAAACATCGACAAGAATTTTTTGAACATATAGTGATCATGATATGCATGAAATCTATATAAAATAAAAATTCATTCGAGAGTTAGCACGTAATATGAATATCACTGGGATAGCAGTTCTTGTGAAAGCGTTCTTGTACTTTAAAGAATCGAACAAACGCCTGACAAAAACAAAATCTATGCCTTGAACGTGATGCAGACGGCCATTGCATTATACCTATGTTACCGTGTCAAGCCCAACACGAAGAAGGTGTCTAGTCGCCTCCATGAAAAGTGAACGTGAGGGGAATTTTGGCGCGATGCATGATTAGCTAGCGGTAAAGTACCTTGTATTTCCCCGCTAATACTCTCACAAAATGTGCAAGTCCAAAAAGTGGCCACAAAATTATTCAAACAATATGCTTAATAACATAGGCTGCAATGGGAATATTAAGACTCAAGAGAACGTTTTATTTCAATACTCGGAATTACCAATTGGTCTTTCATTTGCCTTGGTGAATAAGTTTAGAATCATATTTGTTCAATGTGAAATATATCTGCAATATTAACCATTTCTATGAGAATACTTTGAATCCCCAAACAATCACCTGTATCTATATTTATAATATCCAATCTTCCTGACTTAAACACCGACGTCTATATATATTTGGCACTCTTCCTTTTGTATATTCTATTGAAGGATCAGTAGTATGACGATTTATGTGGTTTGGCTTTGATATTGAAGGTGTCAATGTCAAATCATAAAAAGCAGGCCTTGCCATTTGAGGCGAGCGATCGCTCTCGCTTTCCACTGCTCGCCGAAACTCGATTTCTAGTGAGCGATTTTCCACTCGCCATAGGCACTTAATATCACTTGCTGCGAATCTCCCAAAATCAGCGCACGGTTGTTTGATGGTATTTAAAACTGAGTCATTTTAAAGAAAAGTTGAACAATGATGGCGCTGTTTATCTAAAAAGATATTGTTTGCATCTTTAGAAGGGATAGACTCTTGTAAAATTGTATTAGCACATAGGCAAGCAAATAACTAGTGAATTTTCAAAAAAAAAAAAAGACTTTTATCGTGAAATGTAAGGTATAACTCATATTTAGCTAATTTAAATTTGAAATATTAAAATAGCGCCCTCAATTTTCACACAAACGTTTACAGTTTACAGAATTAAAACTGAAAAGGCAGAAAAAGATGAATAATTTGATGTAGAAACGAAAAACGAAAATCTAAGTTAAAAATTGCTACAAATATAATTGCTAACATACAGTTTTTTTTAGAAAATTCGACCTCTCGCCTATAGCATTATGCACGCGAGTGATTAACCACTCGCCTCTAAAATCTAGACGGCAAGGCCTGAAAATGTATGTACGTATATGTTCCGTATTAAAGTTTTTAAAAATAATCCAATGCAAACCCCGGCTATTATTGTCGTTTATGTATCATTGATTCAATTTAATTTCCCGCCGATTTTGTTATTGTGGAATGAAATGATTTTCAGTCTGATAATACTTCCAAAGTTTCGTTTCCCAAACCAATACTGCTCGATATCAAATCTTATCATACTTTTCAACTATAATTACAATTAAAGGATTCATAGTTAATTACGATATTAAATTTTGTATGCTCCAGTTGATAATCTTGTAACTATCAGTAAAGAGTAATTTTTTCGGTTTTGTTGCATATTAGGTCATAAGTCTCTGCATCAGAAATCTTTTAAAAAACTACTAAAACGGAAAAACATTACCTTAATATCTTACACAGGGGGTAGATGTCAAAATAATAGAGTCACTCATTCAGGTTTCTCCATCTGAAATCTACACTCCTGTGTGGAAGATCAAGGTCATGTCTTCATGTCTATAGGAGTGTATGGATTCAAAGTGGAATGGTCATTGTCGGATGCTGTGGTAACTGTGAATGTATATTCTAAATATTTAAACTGAGGCCTACTTATTTTCACCCGAAAACAAGCCTTCAAATTGACTAGTTTCTGGCCGTAACACGATAGCTCTTTTGAACTTGGATAAGTTTGGATAAGTAACAACAAGACAAGTAAACGAAATTAAAACTAGACCTGTTAATCGTATATGACAGATATTGCAGAGTTGTAGCAAATGTTACCAGTAATGTATAATAAAGAAGAAAGTTGACAAAGGAGCATTAATATTCTATGCCGCATATGGCAAAACTCTAATAATTAGACCTAAGGATACCA
>NC_092642.1:63737455-63829955 GCF_039555335.1 Amphiura filiformis
GTTTATATTCCGTAATCGCATGGTGGTAATTCTATTCATAAATGTTTTGTTAAAATTCCTACAAATATTGTTCAAGGGTGGTCACATAATTAATTGCTATGTTGCTAAGTTCTTTTGAAGATGATGTTCAAGAGGTTCCTTGACCTGGTCTGGCTACCAATTACACAAGAAATTTTAATCGCCGCAACAGACTACCACACTTATTTAAATCTAAATTCAATTTTCATCAATAATAAAATAATATTCTTTGAGTTCACAAGAAAATAATTACCGTTCATGGACTCGCTAATTCTCCCGTCAGCATTTCGTTGGCTTAATTACTTTCACAGCGCCCCGGCTTTGGTATAGCTATCGTTTATTTTACATGATGGGAGCATATGCATGTCTTTTTGTGATCGATATCTTATGCTATGTTTCTCCCCTGGGCTAGTCAATTAACAAGGGCTTTGAATGCCAAACCGTAACCCAGAGAAGCCTCGAAGACAGGCGCAAACTTTTTTAAGATTCATTGATTGGAAGAGTGAAAAGAAGAAAAAACTGCGCAAAGTCGTTTAGCTTGCCTGGAAGCACTAAGAGGTTTACACGGTGTGAGGTGCTCATACGATGTAAAAGGTTAGTGTGTTTGGTTACCCATATGTGTAAAGTATAGCTAGGAGCTACTGAATTGATGAAATATATGTAAAGGTATATATCATTATGAGGTGAAATCTACTAAGTGCAAAAAAGGATAAACTGCCTCTTTTGTGAAACAACTTCAAATAAGAATGAAAATGAAATGCTGACTTCGTGCAGAAAGAGCTACCAGGGTACACCTGTGGACATGTGGAAAAATTGATTGTCAATTTTCAGTCGGTTTTGTCAAACTGTGCCACTTTCCAATCCATGTTTTATGTTTTATAACATATCTTTCATCATGTTCTCTGTTTAAATGTCTTGTGGTTCTTGAATGCTTGAGGGGCAACCAACATGTTGGCCTATTTAATGAGCCAATGTTTCCATAAGATGAAGTTCATGCACCTGGTTTGCATGCAATTGTATTTGCATTTATACAGAAAGTCTTATTCAGAATGCACTAGTTTTGACAAGTTTGCAACAACTCGATATATTCCAGTCGACTCCCAATTAGATGTGCTGTTTTCTCTCTCTTTCTCTCAACGTTTATATGCGTTGGCTACTCTGGAAAATATTAACAATTTGTTCATCATATCCAGAGAGCTTGGTATGATAATTTCATACCTTACGTGAATTCATGTATGTGATACAGCTCTGACACCTTCAACAAGGAAAACCACAAAGACGATCACCATTCGAACCATATATCTATAAATTTCAATCTTCCGCTCTGCTCCAACGTGCCTCTGTGGCTCAATTGGCTAGATAGTCGAGTATACCACCCTACGCCACACATAAATTCGCCTAACCCTATTTCCCAAAAATTAAATTTTCAAAAAAGAAATCTAGTTTGGCAGAGGAGGGCCTCGAACCCATGCCACACCTTGCCAGTATCATGGCTATCAATAAAATGTCAGTATATATATTACTAATTCGTTAAACCAGTTGTTCACCGATTCATAAGTAGCCATTTATAGCTGTCATGTGTAGCTGACATGTGTAGATGAATACAATATCAGGCATGAGAATGGCTTTTTTGAAAACTGCCTGAAAAGGCGCGTGAATTTGTCCTTAAAAGGCCCAAACAAAACAGGCTGAAAAAATGCGTAAATTTGGACAACGAAACTGCCTGAATTCAGGCAGAAGCCAGGAAATTCTCATGTCTGCAATATACTGTGTGTAAATTACCAAATGGTCATAGGGCAGCTATTGCACTTACCCACTTCTGGCACTAAGTAGTTGAATTGTAGAAGACGCCGCGACCCGACGATAGATCTTTTATATCACTCATTGGTAATTATTCACTTTATTATAAACATAAGGAAACTAATTATCTATTACATCATGAATATTGTCAATTGTTAATTAATAACCTTTCCTTTATGCAAATACATCAATATTTGTTTTGACAGTAAGATAATTGGCCTTGTGTCTGCGTTAATTTATAGCCCTGGCCATTTATGGTAAGACCAACATTTTCCAAAAGGTGCACGGGCTAAAATTTCAATCATGACATTAGCCACCACGCGCTGATTGAGTACTCATACAGCTAGACATGTTTCCCAGTTTCTGATATGATATCAGGAACATATTATTTAAAATCAGACCTGTTATTGGTTTTTTTTAAATAATTTGTGTTGCGTCACAAACCGTCACCCACCTTTGCACAGTGTTTTTGTGGGACCCTGGAGCACATCAGACACACCAAATTGCATTCCAAAATTTGTATTATATCGCGAATTTAAACAAAATATTTGATATCAGAAAGACATTCCTCGTATTCAGAATGTAAGCTGGTGTGCATAATGTGCTCTGAAGTCCCACAAAAATATTGTGCAAAGATGCATGGGTTACATAGCCCTTGAAGCAATATTGAAAATTAGCTGAGGAGGATCACGAAGCCCTCCAGTTTTTTTTTTTTTGGTTTTTTTTTTTTTTTTTTTTTTTTCAAAATTCTGATTTTTACACGATTGTAATGTAAACATACCCTGCAAAAATCAAGGCCTTACGTGCTCTATTTGTGGCAAAATCTGCGATTTTATAATAAAATCATGGAACACAATATCGAATTATTCGATCTTACGTATGGACGTAATGTCTCGGTGTGCTTGTGATTCTAAATTAAAAGGGGACATATCTGATACTGAAAACTACCATTTCGTCGGGGGAAATCCTATTTTAAAGGAAATATTACAATATTATTTTAATAAGATCAAAACATTTGGAGACAATTTACAAACGTACAATTTTCCTCCTCACATAATTTCCACAGATGGTACCGCGAGCAATAATAATCTTCTTCAACAGTATAACGTTGACATCAAACAGTATACCGTATATTAAATTGTGTCAAGCAAAGAATTAAATGAAGAAGACCTAAGTACATTAATGCTTACACAGATAGAGCTAAAGCATTCCATCTCAATGACACCGTGTATTATTTGACCCATGATATTTATAATACAGGAATACACGCTTGAAAGAAAAGCCGTCACTTCAAATATACTATTCCTGAATCGCCAGTAATGATCAGTAGTTGTGTGTATTATTTCTAGAACGAGCAATTGTCATGTTGGATTACGGATTTAGCTTCAGGAAAGTGCATGTCACATATTGAGGGGTTGTAGCTCAAGAAAGCCCTATCTGCAATAGCTGCCCTTTAGACAAATGCCAATTTCTGCATTCTATATTGTACTCATCTGACACACGGCAGCTATTGCAGGCAGGGCTTTCTTTGACTATTACCCTCGATATTAAACAGGATAGAATTACTGATAAGATATCTATAGAAAAATCAAAACGAACAGTACAATATGAACATATCCGAGCCTTTGCTTTGAACTCAATCAATAATTTTACCCAAATATCTTCTTTTTAATTGTGCATTGTTTCAAATCCTTCCGCTCCGCATGTCAGAGATGGATGCAGCGGGATATGCAGAAAATCAGTGGGATAGTTTAAAGACGTTCATCCACTTAGATAATGAATTAGTATCACGTTTGGCGTGTAAGAGCCCATTCCTATTCACACATGCAATGGGTATAGATGGCGTATTTGACCTGGCATTGATTTGATTTCACAGTTATGACGTCATACCGCGGTGTCAACCCTTACATGATGTCATGGATTTATTCCAAGTCGATTTTATTCGCACTCTCTCTCTCTCAATGTGATTTGCCAGCCGACTCTCTCTCCCTCCCTACCCATAGTGATTATCACTCGCTGAAGGTCAATACTCCATGATCATGATGATGATGTCATAGCAGGCTTTGGTAAAAAAAACCGGTTGTCTTGTACTGCAGTGATTTAAGATTTGCAAAATGAAGTGCCAAGGGGAAAGCCAACGACAAGGGGAAAATCAGTTCATCCAGCGGTCATCTATCAGAATTAGAATAGTTGATTTCTTTGAACAATCCAATTGAGACGCTGACTCACTCTTTTGCTTTTTGAATGACTAGCTACAAAAATGGGTGTGTATTTTTGTCTGTGTTTTCTTTCTTTGTAAAATAAATCGAATGCTGACATGACCTACGTTTTGATAAAATTATATATATATATGATTGTCTTGAAATGTGCAAGAAGGCTAAAAATAATATGCTCATTAGGAATAGTAAGAATCAATGAAAGTGAAAAATCCGTATTCAATGTTTCCTGCGTTAATACAACCATCTTCCTCCGTGGTTATGGTTCCCTATTGTGTACATTTGGAGTGTCCATGGGGCAGGACCAGCGTAGGTGGGTGGGTGGGATATCTCACCTACAGAAACTCGGGATATGGTTGTTATTGCAAGAAATGAATGATCATCACTACAAGTTCGGTGGACAATAATTAGCCTAATATATAGCCTACACTATGTTGTATTTCTTCGTATATTATCTATTGTCAGGCTATTAAACTTAAATCTTGTAGTCCGCACAACCAAGTTAATCCAAGATTCTGGAAAACTCCTGCACGCTTGAGTAGTCTGGTACAGGGAATCCATTAAACACAGCGCCACCAAGAGTTGGAAATATCCAACGCGGTTGAATACATGATGAATACCATTTCTAAACTATCTTTCCTGAAAGGGAAGGTCGACATCCTTATAGTCTCTAAAACACTTACATTCCTTTTTGAGCGCCAAAAACCTGGAACATGGTTTTATAGATTGATAGGATCTATTCATATTACTGGAACCACAACTATTTCTGACGCCATTTTGTTCCAACCTGTGTAAGAATGTCGCCACGAATTACACTTATAATGGTTACAATAAAATACATTTCATATACATTACTTTCATACTTATCTGTATAATCCATGTGGAATAGTTGCTTAGTAGCAACCTCTAAACCCGTAGATTTGTAGCTCGTGTAGTTCAATCAAAAAGAACGCATTTCTATAGAAAATGCCACACAATTGATAAGGAATCAAATCCTCATTGCGGCGCTCCCAAGTGAACGTCTCAAGCAGACGACGAAAGATCGTTTCCACATGTGAAACATGTACTTACCTTTCACACACATGAAGAATCCAACTGGCAATTATCCATAAAGTAACTGTAAACACTAGAAGCACCGTACCAGGACATATTGTCATCAGAGTTTTGAGCACAAACCTGGTATTGAAATTAATCCGGTTTAGCGCTCCAATACTTCTTGAGGAAGCGTCCGTGAAGAGTTTGCTATGTAATAGCATAACACGACAGATAAGATACAATCTGAGAAACATTGGTATGGATAAGATTATATCTATTGTGGCAGTCGCTTTCCGAGGATTGTGTGTGAAGGCAAATTGTGCGGTCCATTCAAATGGGTAATAGCCGGGGATGGGATGAATTGCACACACTAAAAGTTCACTTGCAATTAAAGTACACCGTGACCACGTCATGGCTATTCTCCACTCGTCTGCACAGTTGTCTACGAGGAATAACTATTATTGTGTCAAGTATGATCCAAGAATTACATGTGGAAAGAAACAAAAGAAAAAAGATTCAGTTAGTTAATTACTCATTTATTTTAATTAAGCAAATGATTTATTGATCGACCTCTTACCCAACCTCAGAGTGCTATCAGACTAAGGCCGTGCACTTTTACAGAAAGTTGCTGCTTGCTGAAGAATGATATTTCTGAAAACGCTTTATCAACAGAAATGTTGCAGCAAAGGGGGCATCAGATGGAACCAGCTAAATGTATGTTGCAATCGCTAGGTATGTTCAATTTAATTTGACCAATGGAATAGACCGTTCTTTACAAAGCAACTATAAAACGATCCATGTCATTGCGTTGACATGGTTGATGAGAATGTTTATTTCTTGTATATATAAGCACGTGTTTTTATCATATAATTAATTCTCAGATGTATTTCTACGTCCATTGGTCACATATTTAGGACATCAGATGATGCACATACACACAGTCAACTATGGACTAAATGTTCTCAAACATAATGAATGGCATTAAGTATTAGGCTTACATGGTAATGATAGCAATAATAACAGTGAAAGCAACAAGCACTACTTACTAATGTGCACTTTCCAAAACTGGAGGAACCACTGATGTGTATGCATTTTGTGAAAAGCTCAATAACATACTATAGCTATTAAGCGGCGATAAACTAGTTTAATAGTCACCATAATAATTATGATAATTTAAGTGCAGTAGTATAGTATGGGTACCTGTAAAAATATAATACTATTAGTAATAATAATAATAATAATAATTATTAATAATAATAATAATAATAATAATAATAATACTAATAATAGTAACACTAATAATAATAATAATAATAATAATAATAATAATAATAATAATAATAATAATAATAATAATAATAATAATAATAATAATAATAATAATAATAATAATAATAATAACACTAATCATAATAATAATAATAATAATAATAATAATAATTAATAATAATAATAACACTAATAATAATAATAATAATAATAATAATAATGATAATCAATTAATGATCACAATTTCAGTAAATATTATCAGAGCAAACTCTTTTTTAATGCAATTACAACAATGACCCATTGTCATCCCCAAAAGTGGTAAAAAGTATATTGTATTATTGTAAAACAACTGCAACATAAATAGTATTATATTGTTCCTAGCAAGACAATTCATTGAATATGTTCAATTTTTTTCTCAACTATTTTATCCCTTTTAAAATGAGAAAAAAAAGGAAATAAGTAAATAAAAAAAAATAGTAAAAGGATACAAATATTTCTTACAATCATCGTTCACATAATGATTCACAAAACTGGGCTGAATCGCCTCACATTACAATATTCGAAACCTATTACTGCCAAAATAAACTTCTATTTCTATCATTTGCAAGTACAATTTACGTGTAAGAACCATTAGAGGATGTTTTTTCTACGTGCTTCAATTTGTTTTGAATTATTGTTCTTTTAAAATGTTGAACAATTCAGATTTGTCCTATTCATCCCAAATGCAAGGTCAACTGGGCGTTTTAATTATAAGAGCCATGGTGAACTCAATTCCAGAGGCATAGTTCAATAATATCTATATACCAAGCATGTCTCAAAATTTGACATCAACTTGTGGAAGATGAGTTTGAATACCCAACAAAAATCCGAAGTTCATTCTATTAATGTTAAAACATTCTTGTGAACTGTGCCTTTATACATGCGCATGTTCGAAGTTGTAGAGAATTATTTCATTGATTCCTGTCATGATCCATTCGAAAAGCCTGGTATTAACAATCCCAAGGGTTGCGTTGACATTTACGGCTGACTTTCTATGACTGATTCGTCGAGGGCAAACATGGTCAGATGTCATCATAGAGAAGAAATAATTTATAATACAGAGATGTGGAAAAAGGAATATAAAACAAAAAAAGAATAAAAATACAAAGAATACGTTTAAAACGCCCGACACTTTTGTTTTTCAAGGTCACACGGAAGTTTTGATTCTTGGACGTCTTATAATAATAAGTGACGACAAGATATTTACGACTTTTAGTTCAAGTGCGAAAGTGGACGTAATTAGTTCGTGTATGTAATGACTGGTTATAGGTATGCAAGTCGATTGATAACAAGGTAATACAGATCCTCATGTTAACTAAACGTCAACATAATATAAGTCTCGCGAATTTAGTGCGAAAGATGTGACGTCACAATGTCGATGCAATTGAACTATGTGTGTTTAGGTACCTCTAAGGTCATCAACAACATTTATAGTGATTTCCAATGTTTTGCTTTAAGCATAATAACCAATAAATATTCATTTCGACAGACATTACTCAACAAATCCAAAGGCTGAATTATGTATTTCTCATTCACTTTAATTCTTGTCGAGGTCATTTTCCTAAAGGGACTTCATCTGTGAGAAATTTAAAAGCATCAAACTTGAATTAGATAATGGAATGAAACGACATATTTCCTTTATGAGGGCTTGGACTTGGATAGGAAAGAGTATAATGGGAAAACGACAACCATTTCAATGTGTATGTAAAGTGCACAGACATGACAATACCAGCACTTAAGAACATTGGATAATGGTTTTGCAATGGGGTCATGTGACGCGTTACGCAAATGAAGGAAGAAAAACATTATAGATTATCTCAGAAATTAAATGCAAACTTTAGTATAAAAAAATTCTTTGATAAGCGTATTTTCTATTTGATATATTTACATTTACATAGTTTTTACTGTCATTAGTTTTTCTAGTGTATAGTCTAATATCGAAAGCCTTCGATACTATAGATTATTCGATACTTCGGTAAGAAATCAAATATTTGTGTGGTGTGCCTCTAGGCTCAATTCTGGGACCACCGCTATTCTATAAGATATTCTATAAGATGTTAATGTAATTATTATTGATTTAATTTATTTTGCTAGTGATACTAATTAATTTATGTTCTCCATAATGATCTTGCAAACAGTGAACAGATGCTGAAAGGTAAATTAATTATCTGCCAAAAAAAGGACCAATTACATACTTATTAAGAACGCACGAACTGATAACAATTTAACATTAGTGAAACATCGACATAAAGCTCAGACATTAGTACTTTCACAGCTTTATAATACCTTGTAAGATAATTTTATCATTGTGTGCCAGTCAAACATTTTTGGAACACACTGTACGAGATGAGGGGTGAATGATTGACTAACGCTGGCCAAGTAAGTTGCACTGAAGAATGATAAATTAAGAATAACAATCTGAACGAGTTCTGCTCGCGTGTATTCATTGGCCTACTTAAAACGTTAGAGCTGTGTCTATAATGAATGTTTAACACCCTAGTTTCAAGATTCAATTCCAGAAATATTTCTCTCAACATCATCACCATCTAGTAGTTTGGTGTATTTGAAATGAGAAAAATGTTAGAGGCAATCTGAATGCATGTGTATATTTATTACAAAAATAATGTATTGAAACATTTCATGAAATCGATTGCGCGAATAACAGGGGAAGATTGAAAATTGGTATACATACTCGCAAAGTGAAATAACAATACACTGTAAATAGTGTTGCAATTTTACGAAAATTTCCGGCAATTTTCGAAACGGCTCGGTTAAGGTTGGATTTATAGTCTATGCTATCAGGGATCGCGATTTAGCGTCGTCCAATAACATAGGTCGTTACATCTAGCACCGAAAGACATCATTGTTTTCATTGACGAAAAATGCTATGTTGTAGTCGTTGTCGAATGAATCATGAATACAACACAATGGTCACTGGAGGTGTGACCGGTTCATAAATACAATATTGGTTCATTTCAGGGAGCAATTACGGCAAATAGGCTGCCGTAAATCTACGTAATATTATATAATTTATATTTTGTTTACTGTGTACGATACTATGGGGTTTATGAATACAATTTAGTCATACAATGCGCTTATTCCATTTGAAATCCGCACTCCCTCTGTGGATGGTTTAGCTCAAGTCTTCCACAGAGGGAGTATGGGTTTCATATAGAATAGATAATGGGTAACTTCCATTTGAAATGCTAACTCCAGTTGTGGAAGATAGAGGTTAAGACATAATGCAGAGAGAGTATGAGTTTCAAAATAATTAACCGTAGCCAATTACATTTGAAAAACATACTTCCTCTGTAGTAGACTTTTCTTAAATCTTCCACAGAGGTATGACAGGTTTTAAATTCAATAGCGCAATTTGTTGTTCTCATGCTGAATATTGACTGTGAAATGAACATAACAAATACGACTTGGGAAAAGCATATCAAACGTCCTCAAAGTGAAAAATAAAATAAGAGCAACCCCGTAGGAAAATACCATCCAAGAACGACGCAATATAAACCAACAGGAAGATTGAAACATTATTACTTTTTCACGATTTGCAAATATACAAAGAAAACCTGCCAATGCCTTTGGGTTTAAACGTAAGATTTTCATTGCTAAAAATATGCCAAAGTAAGACAGCAAGATTGTATTGATGAACCGGTCACACCTCCGGTGAACATTGTGGTATATTCTCAATTCATCCAACAGCGACGACAACATTGCATTTTTGGTCAATGAAAACAATGATGTCTTTCGGTGCTAGAGGTAACGACCTATATTATTGGACGATGTTAAATCGCGATCTGTAGCGTATGAACTATAAATCCAACTTTATATAGAAGATGGATGATGCCGGAAAGATAACGACAGGTGAAATTATACCGTGGTTTGCTGCGAAGGAATATGGCAGACTTTCACCATACACAAATCATGGAGACTACTAATATGTCCAAAGTATTACATGCGCCAAAAAAATACCCAAGTATAATAATTTACTAACAAGTAAATTTATTGGAGAATACTAATACTTTAAAAAAACATAAAAAATGATTAATAAACAATCAAATTTTTATTTTAAGAATCTGCCTATCGATAGGTGATCTTAAGGTTTTTGAATCTAATCAAACTTGTACGTGATATGCCGAGATTCTAATCAAAGGTTTTGATGAACTGGGTTAAACATAATCACATTTTGCAGGTTATCTAATCAAAATGATTAGATAACTATTCAAGTGTATTTGATTTGATCCTTATCAAAATAATACGTAATATATCAAAAAATGAATAGTTTACTAGTTGCAGTTGATTAGAATCCATTCAATTTATTTGAATCACATTTGACTCAGAACCTTGGTTAAAATTCATTCAGTCATGTGTTTGTGAAATTAAGTCATCTCTTCCATTCACGCTAAGAGAGTATGGACACTATACGACTCAACACTGTGGTGTTAAATAGCCATCGTTGTGTATTTGATATGCAGCATGGTGACACGTATTACAGAAATTATCTATAAGGTAATTACGGTCTTAAAGAGCCTGATGCAGACCAGAAAATTATAATGTATTTGCCTGAAACCATATAAAATCTATGGTGCCTAAATAGCCTGATTTTCAATCGCCCTGTGTTACTTCACCCTGGTTTTGTTTCCATTATTTCAACTGAGATTCTAACGTGCTTTTACCTGAATTTCATAATGAACACAAAAGCATACAGATGCTAGATTAATATATCAATAAAATGTGGATTTCTTACTAGTGCCTATGTCCCCACCGTACTGTACAAATGTGTAATGGCGGCCGACAGACGAGGTATATATCTAGGTGCCTGTTGTACCTGGATATTTCAATATATAGGCCTCAGGCGTAGAGACGCAAGACCCCGGATACAGCAGCGTGCGTACTTTTGACCAATGAAATCCTTCTCATTATCGTTGACGTCATTTTGATGAAGTGTGTCGATTCAAAAATTTTCTGCGATACCGATACTAAATCGCATCAAAGAATATCGATCCACGGTTCAAGATTTAAAAATGATAAGGTGCCCGGATCTATGCCGGGGGGGTCAAATTGATGAGTTTCTATTTAAAAAAAATGAATAGACTTTCTATTCAAAAAAATGAATATAGCTGTCATTAGAAATCAATGTAATATGTTCCAAAAAGTACATGCGGCAAAAAAGTACCAAAAAACAATATCTAAAAGCAAGTAAAATAGTTTGGGATTAAAATCCTTTTATAGTTTAATCTATTTCTAACTAAACCAAAAGGCATCTGTAAGAATTTTTGAACTTTGCAAACTTGTACGAGTCATAAAATGCCGAATGATTCTGAAGAGGAGGTTATTAATTTACTGGGTTATACATGTATATACACAAAAGACCGTTTGCAGGTTTTGAAAAAGAAAATTATGACAGCATATTTGCGCTCAATCGCCCGATGCAGAAAAAGAGGAAGAAAGGAAGTATAAAATTCAAGGACATTTTCTGTAGAGTGTATTAAACCTGATCATACAAATGTTGTATAACCTGCACGAATTGACTGAACATATCGATAATGTCTACTAATTGATGAATGAAATCGGCTACAATCGCGTCCGAAATCCAGAATAAACACACCCGCTTTTTGAACGAACTATGAGGAAAACTCGTTTTTCTAACAGTATTTGTAGATTTCAAATCAAATGGAATACCTGAATGGGTTTGAATTTGAAATTCACAGATCCCTGTTAACGTCTGTAATCAAGATATCGATAATTTCCACATAAGAGTTTTTCAAGCAAATTCTCCAAAATTTGATGCAAACGAGGTACAATCTAGGGTGCCTGTTTGTTCCTGATATTTCATATAGGCGTTGAGAGCATGAGCATCAATCTCGAAATCAAAATTTCTATCATGTAATGTTGTCAAAAACCTCAAACATGTGAACATGTATAATGCTTTAAACGAAGGATTTTCAGATTATAAATATCTTGTAAAAACACTAATATTAGAATAAAATCGAATGCACCAACATACTGCTGCGATTTCTAATTCCATGATGATTATCTTGCGCTTGACTTCACATGGATTTTTTTCTTCTTCTTAACTGAGTTTTTCTTGAATAGCAAGCTTCGTGAATTACCAAGGGCTTTTTGCAGGTGTGAGAATAATCATCCAAAACCTGAAGTGGTTGAAAAAAAAAGCATGAAAAAGTGTGTGAAATTGGGCTAAAAAGGCCAAAAACGGGCTGAAATTGAAAGAAAGTGCGGAAATTTGGACAACAAAAATCCTGAATTCAGGTTTAAACCTGAAAATTCTCATTCCTGTTTTTCAAGACAAATGTCAACTATACCTCAATAATATGGTCACGGAGTAGGCACGGGCTATGAATGTTAAAGCTGAATTAATACTTCACAATCCAGCTGAGGCTAGATAAACAAGCAACTGACAAATGATGTGGATCGTTTAGTGTTGCTTTGGAAAGGATGAGTCAGCTCATTGGTCAAGAAATCAATCGCATGTTCCTATTGACTGGAGTATGAATTCCGCTTGTAACCCACTCATTTTTACCATCCTTCACCTTAAAAGCGACTGCACAAGTCGCTAATTGTTGCATCTCCTGAAAATAATACTATAATAATAGTAGTAATGCGCCGCGAATGTAGTGACACTATTTCGAAGCGAAGCACATGAAAGATGTATAATACATTATGTATTTATGTCATAAATACAATTAGATTATGCATTGAGCAACAAATGCATGATATCAAAATCCATATGAGGTATACGAAGAAAATATTGAAACACTTAGTTGTACGCATAATTAAACTAATGCGTCTTTAGAAAGTTCTTGAATGTCTGGAAAAGGAAAAGTGTTCTATAATTTTGGCGCGGCAACTCAAGAGGCACCGTCTCCAAACATAGACATTGTAGGTACTGAGAGCTCAAGTTTATTGATGATTTGAGAGTCGATAAGTATTGTACGGAATGAGAAAACATGCAATTTTAGAGCATTTTTCGTATACTGTAACAATCAAGACATAAGGACTTGTACGAAGACTAATTTCAAGTTACGCATTTTAATTTGTGAAAAACACATTTTTTTCTAATCCTTTTCATATCAAAGACAACATAAATATTATAATTATGAACTATAGCCTATACTCAAGATTTTGAGTTATTGAACATGTACCAAGTCTTAGAATTATGTGACTACAATTATGTTTTTGGCCATTTCCCTTCAAATTGCACAACAATCAAGATTGACTCTTAGAACTTACTAAAGGATTAGGATTTAACTACGTTTCATTTGGAAAAACAAGATCTACACCACACTTTCAAAATTAGATTAACTTGTTCGACTTCTCTGCTCGTGAATATTGCACTGCGAAATTTAAACACTTCATTTGTATACTTTGATCAAGGTAACTTCAAACCAATTGATTCTGCGGTCACGCGATTATGTAACAAACTGAAATGAAAACCAAAACTGATTTCTAAAAGTTTTAAGTTTCGAACAAAGAGTACAAACAAAGGTATCGGTAATGACGTCAGTCAAGAGCTTAGGCAGGATAATAGGAAACCACGTGACCAAAATCAAAACCAATCCTAATACTCATAATTTAAATGAAACGACCGATTGTCAAGATGTTAGTAAAAACACTGTAATAAATGTGACTTGCAAGTTGGTAGTTTCGAGACGTCGTGGCTGCTGCGTTGATGTTTTTTGTTTCTCACTTTATTCTTATTTCATGGTAGCAGGTCACAAATAATTGTAGCTGCAGATTCACCAGATAAAACTTAACAAAGATATTACATGAACGTTGCTATATGCATTTCTTACATGAAAGTACGCGGATTGATCTATCCATAAATAAACTGTTATCAAACTTGATACCTAAATTACCCGCATTTTGAGAAACACGCGCACTTTTTAGAAAACATCTTTCCAACAACATACACCCAATCAATTTGTTCATGTTAAAACAAAGCTTGCTTTGTTCTGATATTAACGCAGCCATTAGCGCTATATAATTCGCTCAATGCATAAAAGGTTTAACATCTGGTAGTTGAGACTCAGTAACCTTTTCGTGTTACCTTTTAATGAACGCGATGACTTGGGAGATATTCAACATGAAGGTATATGTACTTGATTAGTGTTACACGAGTAAAATGTACCCAGTGACTGTCGGTTGAACTTGCCTACTTGAATCGTTATGAATGTGGGAGTACTTATACGCGTGTGGCCCATATGTACTACTGAACAAGACAAATCATGTCGTATTTTACAAGTTGGACTCAAAAGGCACTGAAATGTGATTTGTATCATCAGATCATATAATATAAGTTTTCTAAACGTTTCAAATATCAAATTACGTGTAACTTTCTAGTATGTCTAATTTTCTTTGGGTGAATAATATTTAATAAATAGTAACGTCTCGTTTTGGACAAAAACGTCGAATGGAGTTGTGTAAAATAATACTATATATAAAATGTTTGAACGAGGATGTCTCAGTTGCAAAAACAGAGCAAAACATTGAATGTAGAAATAACTTGCTATTAAAAAAACCCAAATGTTTGTTTAAGTTACAATAAACGTTCTTCACCATTTTGGGGACTGACATATCTCCAACACTCTCAATCTAGAATACCTGAACGTTTTGTTATGATAGGCATTAACGCCAATTTCATCTAATGTACTAAGCCGGAGTAAGATAAATAGATAAATGTCAATGGCTGCAAGCAGATACGGACATCAGCAACCAGTTGATGCGAAAACAAAATGGCGGCGACCATCTCGTGAATATAAACAGATAGCAGCAGCGTCTGTTAGGCTACAATAATTTTGTCCAAAGACAGCTTGACCTGTTATTGCCTGCGGAGTGCTGCGTTCATTCATCTTTGTGTGCTCTATTATTGACACCCGAAATAATCAAAACATAATAAAGTGGTAATCGATTATTGTTTATTAAAAAAGAGCCAGGCAGCCGATTACGGTGTACATAATAAAGTCATTCAGAATTATTAGGGATAATTATGTTTAGATTATCAGCAAAGTAATTTTGCTCTAAAAGATGTCGCAATTAACACACATGACATTCATTTATCATGTGTTAAGGTTAGCAACTATTTTAAACTGTTGCGATTTGGTAGTTCACAACATCTTGTGAATGGTAGTGAGCTTTGGCAAAAATTGCAATGATCAATTCATAGCGAGCGTGTAGAAGAATTTGTAAAAAACGTACTTAACTCATTAACAACAATAAATCAAGCAAGTTTTCAAAGTATAATGATTTGTAAACTGAACTTTTGCAAAACATCAAAGTGTTATTTTCCAATAGTATATTGATTTAGATAATGAAAATCGATTTTTTTAAAAACTGATTCGACCAACAATACCTAGTCTACCTTTAAATGGGACTTATTTATCATGTGTGCATGTGAGAGGAAAAATCACAGTTATAAGAAAATACTGACATGAACAAAGGATGAATATATACCATAAAACATAATACATCACATAAATTCATACTTTGCTGCAGAATGATGAACAAAATCAACAAAACTACACAAAGCGTATAGAAAATAGAAGAATTGATTTCTTCTACATGACTATATAGCTGGTAGCAGAAGATTGGTATGACGTACAGGGAAAAGTCGAAGCAAAATAAATATTGGTGCATGTTAATTTTGTTGACCGTCAGTCATTATTTATACCAATTATAGTTAGTAGTCCCACGGACCCGTCGTGTTTGTACCATTCGTAGTTCCATGCCTGCTCACAACATGGGCAATGTCAATGTCTCTCTGCTTCGCCTCAGGGAGAATCTGGAGGGCTGGATCTTGTTTCAATATAGAATAAAATCAAAAACTGTTGAGATTCTATGGCATGATTAGAATGTTTAATGCGTCGCGTCTGTCTGTGTGTCTGTACATATTAAAGGGGTAGGGATGAGAGGTTATTTCGAATGTTCAGTGTTGTGTTTTTATATGTATGTACTTGTATATGAGGTGTGTTTGTGTGGAGGTCGTTGGTGTGGGGTATTGTTTGTAGGTGTGTGTTTTCCTGGTTACGTTTCTCCGTTAACTCGCACACAATTTAGACACTAGTGTGCGTTTTCCAGATTACGGTTCTTTGTTAACATGCACACAATTTAGACACTAGTGTGCGTTTTCCTGGTTACGTTACTCGGTTCGTTTTCCTGTTAACTCGCACACAAATTTTCAGACACTTTAGACACTAGTGCGTTTTCCTGGTTACGTTTCTCCGTTAACTCGCACACAATTTAGACACTAGTGTGCGTTTTCCTGGTTACGTTTCTCCGTTAACTCGCACACAATTTAGACACTAGCGTGCGTTTTCCTGGTTACTGTTCTTTGTTAACTCGCACACAATTTAGACACTAGCGTGCGTTTTCCTGGTTACGGTTCTTTGTTAACTCGCACACAGTTTAGACATCAGTGTGCATTTTCCTGGTTACGGTTCTCCGTTAACATGCATACAATTTAGACACTAGTGTGCGTTTTCCTGGTTACGTTTCTCCGTTAACATGCATACAATTTAGACACTAGTGTGTGTTTTCCTGGTTACGTTTCTCCGTTAACATATGCACACAATTTAGACACTAGTGTGCATTTTCCTGGTTACGGTCTCCGTTAACATGCACACAATTTAGGCACTAAATTGCGTTTTCCTGGTTACGGTTCTTTGTGAACTCGCACACAATTTAGACACTAGTGTGCGTTTTCCTGGCTACGGTCCTTTATCAATTATCTCGCACACAATTCTGACCGATGGTGTAGTTCAATAACCTCCATCAAACAATCATGACATAAGATTTGACCTCAAGCTGTGGATTATGATTTTATGTAGCCAGAACATTGAAAGGTCAGTATATGAATGTACAAACATACAGGGGTTAAATAACTTTGCATTGGCAGACGAGAGTGATTGAAATCCTAGCGAAGGGATCGCCTTTCACACAATCGACCCTAGCCAGAATTTCTTCTCATGCATGCACTAGAACGCACAAACAAAATACCTCCACGTAAATGAAATTAAGAGATTCGGGACAAGGGTCTAATAGGGCGCAACTATAGGTTCACTAAGCATGGTAATTTATAGTATTGTGTATGTACAAGAAGCTCTCATATTGTAAACAAAGAGTAACGGTATATTTTTGCGTTGATAAAGTTGGTTAAATTTGAAAACTTAAGTCGATGAAACGACGATAATATGGCAGGGATTACTGTATCACACATGCAATAAATGGTGTTTTTTTGTACGTTTCTCTTTTATTACGTGCCAAGTACATGTCTCCCTTCATAAACAAACACAGTAAACTGTTAATATTCGGACGCATACGTATTTCTTATTAAGTTGCACATGATTATTAACACCGAGACGCCTAGTGCAAGAATGTCGCATCTGCAATTATAGCTGCTATGTGCCAAATGTTTAGACATGTACAATATATAGAATGCAAGAATTATCAAATGTCTATAAAGCAGCTATTGCAGATAGGGTTTCTTGCACTAACCCTCAATATTATTGATGAAAGTACAAGTCATTCGAGGTAATCCTTCCTATTTATGTAAATCCGATGTTACTCGACATACAGGCCATTAATTTGGAGGAAGAATTAATGTTCTGTAATGCGTGCAGTGGACGGAGGCCTCCAAAGGCTTAGGTACTCAACTGGAAGCGTGTATATTTTTACTCTCCGAAATGTGTCATTTTAAAGGTTACTTTAACTTGATCGTCAAATTAAAAATTTGCTTACTACTTTCATTGGTCTAGTTATCAATAATAGAGAGCTTGCGATTTCTAAACGTACGTATCATACGCCCGTGCAATCTATTCAAAATCACTCTCTTGTGACAGGATTTTGAATAGATGCACGAGCGTTTGATACGTACGTTTGGAAATCGCAAGCTCTTTAATGGCAATATAATTGTGAAATTGGAAAAATATCTGCTATTTTATACCTATATTTTATTTTAACCAAAACTGACTTTTATGCAGTAAGAATCATTTGAATTCTACCAAATTAATGTCTTTATGTTGAGAGTAATATGTCTATGGTTGATCAAACAAATGTCATGCTATATATTGTTGAGTAAGATAAGCTGATTTCATTGAAAATGGCTACTGGGCCCAAACAATAGATAATATATTTACATACTCAATACATAATATTTTTTCTACTTTTTCATTTTATTTCCTAAACACATACAACACACAGGTGGGGCCGTTGGAAGGTTGCATTTTAAGGGTACTTTTAAAAAAGACTTGCAGCTGTCTTGAATTTTAGATCTGTTATTCCAACAATTTGTTTGAAATAATTTCTACATGTAATGAGATATTATATGACTAAGGGGCTATTCCAGTTGAAATCCATACACCCTCTATGGAAGACATGACCTTAATTCAATACAGGGGGTGTAGATTTCAAATGGAGTCATCCACTCAGGTAACCCCTTGAAGTTCATACTCCATATGCGGAAGAATAAGGCCATGCATTCCATAGGGATGTATGGATGTCATAGAATAGCCGATCGACAAAGTGTTTGTACTTTTTGTTAATATATTACCACCCTTAGTCCCAAATTTAAAATAAAAATTCCAATAGCAAATACGACTCTTACAAACAACAGACAAACAATTGTGAAACAAATACCATCAGTTGTGGGTAAGACTAAACCAAGAAATTAACAGAACCCTGTTATACAAGAAAACAAATATCCCTTACATTTTAGCTGATATAATATAGCTATATTTTTTATGCCTGTGGATGAGTTTAAAAGAGGGATGGTTGTCGGTTATAGGAACATGGTACGCTTCGTACCCTTTCATTTCATTATTAACAACTAATTCGTTTTCTATTGGTGCGAGGGTGTTAACATGTTTGGCAAAAGCCTGCCTTCAAGCTACAAGCATTTTGCCCGCGTTCAATTGACCCCGGAAGCAGAAGGTAAGTGTTTAACCTTTATAGAGTGACAACAGAGTATAGGTGTTTAAGAACAGGAACACGCCAACCCTATTGTAAAGGCCTCGGCTGCCAATTGATTTTGACGTATAATATAATGTCTTCCACATCATAGACCTATCACATGTATAAAACTGATGCCATCTTAAATTACCGCCGTAGCATGAGTAACATGACTTGGGGACAACAGGAGGCTACGGGGATAATTTCTCTGCTTGCCTTGGCAACAATAACCCATTCAACCCTACACTAAAATCCAATAGTTTTGTCTGTGAAATAACGTTAATATTCAAACAAAAATATTCATGTCAGTTGAACAAATCTATTTGAAGTACATAACGTTGACAAAGCACAGATATAGTGTTTCATACGTGAGATGGATAAAATTAGCATAATATGACCTTAGCACGAATGAGTTTTATCACGATATCGTTATATCAAGCTTGTGTGTTGGCAAGTGGGGTGTTAACATCTAGGGGGAAAAAGAGAGCTGGTACAAACCCGTTGCCGTGTCAACTAGATAGTGTAGTATCAGGTGTACTACAGACAAGATGACGAAAAACAAATTATTACATGACTTAAACAGTATGTCAATTTAAAAGCATACATGCAGCCACTTCATGTTTCCACCGACAATGCGATTCTCGGTCTAGTCCCCTACAATTTGCGGTTTTATTCTGTATACGATCACGTGACAAAGATTTAGGGGAATAGGGCAGGATTTAGGTTGCTGCACATACGAATTCATTCATTTCATTGTAACCAGTTTTTGTTGAGTTGTTGAAAACATTTTGTTTAAATTCACAATGATAACTAACCTTTTCTGAGGTGGTGGCTAGTATAACTCAAAAGTGCACATTTGATGAGTCAAAACATGACTTGCATTCTGAAGAAGCGTTACATATTTTTTTAAAGGCATGGTTCTCTAAAAAATACTCTTGAATTCGACGTTTGTCATATTAAATCACGTAGTTAGCAATACCCAATGCACATGTATCATAACATCTATCACCACACCCACGCTGACATCATTCCGAACCTCCACGCAAGAGTATGTGTATACTAGGGTTGCACGACTAAGTGGTCAATAGTCGTAGTCGCGACTATTGGCATTAGTCGCGACTTCCGACTATGTTAGTGATAATCGACTAATTACGACTATTCTGTACTCATTAATAAGTGAGACAACTATTAAGTTTGGCATCCATACAAATGTTGCTGATTTTTTATGTGCAAAGTAAAAACCTATTGCATTTGCCCTGTCTCGTGATTGTTAGTCCATCAAGATGAAGTCGACTTGTGCATTTTGGGCATGAAAGTTACCTCGAGTTTTACTCAAATTTTGACTTCATAGTCGACTAGTCGCGACTATTTGGTACCGACTACTAACAAACTGAACTAACCCAACCCTAGTACAGGCTGCATCAAAATGATTGGTAAAAGCCCGATTCTTCCAAATGCAACATAGGATCCTCTTAGAATGGCCAGAATTTATAGCCTTTTATTTCATGAATCTAAACACAAATTGGTGAATCTAATATTGTATTTTGGTGAGTAAGTCTTGGCCACGATCACTGAAAACTGATGGGTACCAATCATTTTGAAACAGCCTGTATCTAACCCTAAAACCAAAATCAAATAAACAGCCAAACCTCAGCAAACAAATACAGGCAAAACACATGACATAGTAAGCTCAAATAACAAGTTTCTTAATGTTTAAAATAAAATTTATAATATCTGAAACAATAACAACCCAATGCACGTGCATACGCTTTGACTTATAGATGTTGATGAAATTAACGTTCCTATCCATTATAAACGTGAATGAAATCAATAAATACATTTGAGAGTGGGCACTAGTAGCAACTTAGTGCTTTCCTTAGTATTAGGTATAGTACTATGGGCGTATGTTTACTTGCAGTAAATAGCAGCTGCATCAAAGGATCTCATTTCAAGCAACATTGACAAAATATAAAGTGCCAATTCTTCCCCAAGAGGAAAGGAAACATCTCTTTGAATAGCTCTATGGCCACACTGCTTACCTACATCAATGATGGTGAGATGCTCTACTTGGGATAATATTGATACATTGTATAGACATTTTGAACGAGCAGAACGAGAAGATGTAAAAAGATCTATTTTCAAAATAATACCAGTCTCAGAAAAACACCATAATGGAAAGTAAGACCTGTGGTGGTTTTATGGGGAACTATACATATCACGAAATCACATTTCTATCAAAAAGGCAACTGTCCAATATAATATGAATCGACATAAACAGATAAATGACTAGAATTAGTTTTTCTCTTAGATTGAATACAGCTTTAGAATATTGGCCATTGTCTTTAAACCGCGCATATGCAAACATTTATCTCATGTGGATGCAAGTGGGTTATAAATGCGTACCTTGCCTGCCCTTCCTTTTTTGGTCCAGCATGATTGACTACACGGGGAGATAATGGGATTAACGCAGTTCAGTGCCAATCCACTCTCGAGCTCTCCTCTCCTCCTCCATCCCTTCCCACTTCCAGTTCTCTCTCTCCTATGTTTCTCTTTCTCTCTCCCCACACACTCTTTGCCCCTCTCATCTCTATCGCTCTTCTCATTTCTTTCGAGTAATAAATAACTTGAATAAAAGTCAACTAGCCTATATTAGAAGTCATATAGCTTTCTATCGATCTTCCTGCATGCGATTATCACGTGAATAGATGTGTATATATTATCACTGGAGTGTCTATTCTTTTGTAATCTCGTTGGAAATATTTCGATGGTCTATATTTTGTCACAGGGAAATAAGCCTAGGATTATTTCGAAAACTAAATCACGCTTTCAAATGTAGATTGCTTTGTTCGACTTCTCTGCTCGTTATTATAGCATTGCGGAATTTAAATACTTTTTTTGTATACTTTGATCAAGGTAGCTTCAAACCTGACAACCTGCGGTCACACGTTATGTAACAAACTGAAATGAAAACCAAAAATGATTTCTACAAGTTTCATGTTTCTAACAAAGGGTACAGACAAAGGTATTGGTAATGACGTCTGTCAAGAGCTTAGGCAGGGTAATAGGAAACCACGTGATCAAAACCAATACTTATTATTCAAAACGACCGATTGTCCAAGTGCAGCCATTGTCCTAGTAGGGTACTATTATGTAGTGAAGCCATTGTCCTAGTAAATTGTAGTAGGGTACTATTATGCAGTGAAGCCATTGTCCTAGTAGAGTACTATTATGCAGTGAAGCCATTGTCCTAGCAGGGTACAATTATGCCGTGAAGCCATTGTCCTAGTAGGGTACTATTATGCAGTGAAGCCATTGTCCTAGTAGAGTACTATTATGCAGTGAAGCCATTGTCCTAGCAGGGTACAATTATGCCGTGAAGCCATTGTCGTAGTAGAGTACTATAATGCAGTGAAGCCATTGTCCTAGCAGGGTACAATTATGCCGTGAAGCCATTGTCCTAGTAGGGTACTATTATGCAGTGAAGTCATTGTCCTAGTAGGGTACTATAATGCAGTGAAGCCATTGTCCTAGCAGGGTACAATTATGCCGTGAAGCCATTGTCCTAGTAGGGTACTATTATGCAGCGAAGCCATTGTCCTAGTAGGGTACTATTATGTAGTGAAGCCATTGTCCTAGTAGGGTACTATTATACAGTACTCATGTTCAATATAGACCCTATGCAATAAACCAACCTGAACGGTATAACAGTGAAATGGCAGCCATGTTGGTGGACAGAGGGACTGGTCTCTAGTTCGATTCTACAACACATATCACATGTTCTATTGTATTATCATGCGAGTTGCCCCGTGAAGGCCTCCTGGTGGGACATTAAAAAAATGAGGATGAGTGATGTCGTATTGCATACGGTCTATTGGCAATCTTCTGGACTGAATATGAACCGTTACAGAAATACTTCAGTAATCTTTCTTTTTTTCTTTTGCTTTAGATAGAATCATAACATCCGACAGTATTGAAGTATCAATGCATTTGAAAATGTTCCTCACTCTCTTTTTGTCACACCGTATCCACGACTGCAACCAACAAAGGAAACATCCAATGCGTCAACACCATTCAGAACTATACTTGGGCTATTTAACTTTTAGGAGCTATGACTTTGCCCGTGATTCGCAATTCCTCATGGGTGCCAATTGGATGGCTATAGGGCTATTAAATGGTTAGATGCATTTCTCTACTACGTGAGCAAAAACTAATGGCACAGCGTATACACAAAATGCGGTAGGGTTTGTTTCATTTCCAACTATTTAAGTTCATAGGTCTACTTTCTTGAAGCGATCCACCGCAGAGTGTTTCTTCCGGCGACTGAATACAACCTAAGGGAACATGTCACGCGCAATTCTCATCAATAGAGATTGGACATTATATATTACTACAATTAGTTTTTGAAAAGTGAAGATTAAAGCAATTGTTGGGAATAACCACCAAGTTTATACAATATGACCATTAGACACAAAAATGTAGGTTGCGCAATAACGAGATTGCATAATATCGAACTTTTGTTTTAAAAACGTTTGCATTAAATACCCGCATCTATACTGTACACAGTTCATTAACTTCATAGGTTTCTATATACATAGAATAACATTTGAGTGTGCTGGGTACAAAAGCTCATACTCCACAACTCAAGGTCATGCAACTTTTGGGCTATGCTTATTGAAGAGATATTATTGAACTCTACCATCGGAGATGCAACCATTTTGGCCTCATAGTGTCTGAAAACAATATCTCAATATCAGGGCATATTTATTTCAATAAATATGGAGTCCTAAAAACAGGTAACGGTACCTAAAACCTCGTTATCACACTTAATTATACACTGACGTTTTACAGCTGCTTAACACTGGGTGTCGAGTGCATTTGATAATGGCCTCCTCTTTTCATTAATTTTGTATTAGAGCAATATTCATGGTCAAATTGACTTTTCCGTATTCATATTTTGCTCAAAATAAAGTCACTAAGAAACAAAAGTGCAAAATGGATTATTATTCAACGTGTGACCTTATTAGGGCATTATGCTAATTTGATTATATACTAATTTGATAAATGACGCGTGTGTTTATCCTTGCGCAGATATAATATACAGGGTGAGTCAAAGTGATCTGTACCAACTTTTATCCACTTTTAACAATTTTTATCCGGCATAGTAATTATGCTCATCCTGCACAGAAATTTTCAATTGTCAAAATTGGTTATTTCATTCAGAATATTTTTATGACCAATAGAAGATGGCAATATATCATATCAAGACAAGGAGCTGTAAAGGGCTATTTCCGTCGTAATCCATACACCCCTTAGGAGGCACATGAAAACACTGTTTGATTCGTTTAGATATCCGTGTTGTGTTTTTTAAGTTGTTTATTTCAGATTACTTTATTTGGCAAAGTTAAGAAGACACATTCCTAAAATGTTCATAATGTTTATGAACAAGTCAGTGCCTATCATACCCTGCAAATGTTAATGGTTTGAACATTGCCAAAGTAGACTACAGTTAATTGTTTTGAGTCTGGTACATATCAGTTAGCTCTTTGGCTCACCCTATACATGGGCAGGTCCGGGATTTTAATACTATTTTCGTGGCGTAAATGGCCAACGATACCAACAAAAAAATAGACATTTTGGAATTGGTATGAATGTAGTGTTTGGTGTGTGGACCCACTGTGGTGTATTGCTTACTATAGAGAGGATATCTGATATCCGTCGAAGTTGGTAAACTTAGGACTTTCAGCAAATTTCCTTCGCAAAACAAAACGAATTATACTGCACTGATTAATCAAAACCATCTGTACATAATACTCTCTGAATTCCTAAGATTAAAAAGTTTATTTATTTGATTGCGATGAGGGGCAAATCCAAGCTTAGATTAAAAATTCTTAATCTAATAGATTAAATTGAGCTAATCTGAATTAGATTACCATTTTGGATTAATCCAAGATTACTCCATGCCAAGATTTTAAAAGCCAATCTTATGGATATGATTCAATTTTTAATCTATTAGATTATGAAATTTAATCTAAGCTCGGATTTGTCCATCATCGCAATCTAACTTTTGAATCTTAAGAATTTAGATAATAGCCCGACAATGGAAAATCTGGGCGTTTACGGTTATTCTCAACCCTATATCTTTTTCCTCTCAGGACGGATTAATTACGCCAATATATCCATTTGTGCACTACGTCATTCATACATAATGGTCTTGCTAATCCGATCTTGCTGTATTTTCTCTATCAATTTACACACTTACAGTGTAACACATTTAATTTTGAACCGTCTTATTTTACAACTGACAATATCACATGTTTCATCCGCGGATACAGAATGGTCAAAACACGGGGCGGTCCCGGGGGTGGGGGTGGGGGGGGGGCTCTTAGAACCCAAATATTGTCAAAAGTGGGCTGGTTTTGACCCTTAAAACACTAACTGGATCCGCTGCTGCATTTGTAATGAATTATGCAGTTGATGAGTAGTACTTGTGATACAACGTGAATATCGTTGTTCTAGAAACACCTTTTGCCGTAAATGGCCTCTTCACACGCGAGCGAGTCTGATCATGTTGACACCATCCCAATAATAAACGAGACTATAACAAATTCAGTGGAAGAGACTGACTATGATGTGTTAAAATAATGTGTCTTGTTTTATAATTAAGAGTATAGGTAGCAGCACCTATCATCTGATAATCCGTCAAATAATATACTCTCTTCTGGGATATATGTTTCTCATATTTTATTCGCAAACATTTGATTTGCATTTTAGGATTTACTAAGCCATCATTGCTAGACTTGTTTATTCTTATATCGGCAATTTTTGGTGTCAAATCCAGTAAAATATTCACAATATTTAGACGTTCGCCATCTTGGCTGACGGCTTTATCAGAATGACCGCTATGATCCGCTGTTCTTTTCCTACGGGATTTTGCATAACTTGATAAAGAACCAAGCAACTTGGTTGTTTATTCTTCTTTATTCTTGTTTATTCTTACTTCTTTTAAGCTGATGTTCATCAAAACTATAAAAACGTAAAATTATAGCATGACTGAAATAAAAAAAAACTGTGAATATGTATACATTAGCGCATGCAGTGAGCTCAAAACCAGAAGGCAATTATGTAACTCATATATTTTATGCATGGTTTAACTTTTCGATCAATCATACCGTTTGTAAGTTGATGTGAACTAACATGTTGGCATGCTTAACCCACTTTGTGAAAGGGAAACACATAATGTACTTTTCTAGTACATTTTTGTTACATAATTATAGCAGTTTTGCAATGGGAGCATACTCGATGGAAGTGCTCCTAATGGTGGCAATGTAACGAAGAAAATGTAAATATGGCAAGGACTAAAAATATGTTTGATAACTAGAGTATTCTGTGAATTTCCCGAACTGAACACCATGAGTATATATTGCATATGCTGATTGGTTGTAAGAAGACTGAGCCAATCATAAACACGGTAAGAATGGTGGTGGATGATTGACTTGAAATTTTTATAGAAGCTGTATTTTGATTGGTCAATCAGATTAATAAAACGCGTAATTAACCAATCAGAAATACTGTAAGGAAGGCAGTAGTTTTCACGGCTTAAATATGTCAATATTGTACAAAAAATCATGGGCGCATTGGAACCAGAACCGACATTGACAAACACAGATTGGCTATTCGATATCGCCCATGACTAAACTTTACGACCCAATAAGCCCTGAGACTGAGAGTCGATGCATTCATCATGTTTCTCAGAACCACTGCTTGCGATGTTGACAATTATAAATACCTTGTAAAAATCCAAGAAACGTAGGCGTTACTTTTTACGCTTAGTTGATACATGAGTGAATTAAACATGACTGTAATAAGAATGAGTGGTTTTTTAGAGCCATGAAATCGATAGCTATCTTCTGTATTCCTGTCGTTTTCGATGTTATCATCATTTACAAAGAGCTATCATTGTATGTAATTCACTATCGTGTTACTGCTGTATGTCGTTATCCCGGTTATGTAAGTGCAATGTAAAAAACCGAATCTACAGAAGATAACAATAGCTGCCATGATTAAAATACATTTTTTACAGCACATGTTCCTCTCAAGTTAGATCCTGACTTTTTCATTAACATATCAAAGGGCTAGTACAAGAATGCCATATGCAATAGCTGCCTTATAGACATTTGACAAATTCTGTATTCTATTTTGCACACGTCCAAAACATGACAGCTGGCAGCTATTGCAGACAGGACATTCTAGCACCAACCCCTTGATAATGTGTGACACCAAATGACATGTCAAAGGTTTTCAAGTGTCCCTACTCTGCTTGTTTCAAACAGGAAATTGCATTTCTGATCTATCAGAAGCCCGAGAAGAAAGGTAAATCATGGCAGCTATGCGCAGGTCTTTACAGACAGGTCTTTCTTGTATTCTAAAGACCATTGGGTGTTCGAGAACAAGTTTGTCCACTCTATCAAATGTGTAATATACATTTTGCAGTAACTCAATTCCCTTTCATCTACGGTCATTATATTTACTCAGTATTAAGTTACAAAATCTTTATGGACATAATATTGAAGACGATGCTGGCTTCGGAAAAATTATCACGGTGTACCTAGATTCACGAGGTACCCAGTGAATTCATAGTAATGTCATATGTCTTTGCCTTCTTGTATATATATATGTAGTATTGAAGAGGATAACGTCATATGTACACGGTAATGTTGGGACAGTTAAGGAAAAATTTATTCTGTGTTATGGCCTTATTTCACAAGCCTCAGCACACTTAACAGGAATTCACTGACTACTGTGGTGGTCCAAGACGCACCATAAACCATTTAGCAACAATCAGGGATTTGCAGCTAATACAAAGCGCACATTATATCCATATTATAATTAACCATACCAGCCAAGATCAGCTCCCCGAGTTCCCGTACGGGTAACTGGGGCAAACAAGAGACTGTGCCGGGGCTCGAACACCAATGCACCGGCGCCTATAATGCCTGCTAACAGATCACATCAATTCTTTTTAAAACCCAACTTGCAAAACCGCTGTTGTTTTAATGTTGTGATTAATTCAGTAGCTTGTACCATCTGTAACCAAATTTCGTGACATTTTTGGTAATATTTTCTTTAAAACCAAAGTTATGTAAGTAAATCAGCTTATTACATGTAAATTATGCGATGAGGACTTTTGCCCTACGGTTTTATCTTAGACCAACAATTCAGAGGGGTACAACAATTGTAAACACATGTCGACTCATCTATAGAATTTTTACAATCTATTTTTATACAGATCTAAAAAATATGATACCTGGAAACTTTTGACCTTTTCGGTAATCCCATAATTCTTTGCGGTTTTACCTGAGATGTCGTCACGCCGATGCGCACATCGTTACTGCGCACATCACGGCTTTCAAATGCGCAGTAACAATGTTCGCTAAACAATGTGCACATCGACGTGACGTCAAATGACGACATCTCAGGTCTAGCCGCAAAGAATTATGGGATTTACCGAAAAGGTCAATTACAGATGGGACGTTTCTTGCACTAAACCTTGGATACATAGCACCAAATTCACAAGTGATTTTTGTGCAGTTTAATCACTATCAGTACTAGAACAGCCCCTAGATGCCATCAACAGTGTGTTTTTTTGTCTAGTAGCTTTTGCACACTTAAGTAGGCAAGTCCAAGCAATAAGATAGAGAAGCTAAAATGTAATTATCTCGATGAGTTAATGGGGTTGCTTTTATGAGTCTATCTCATGTGCAGCCATCCAAGTTTTAGGTGCTTTCCAACCGGCTCACTAATAACTACCACGGTATGTCAACTTCTGTACTTGCCAATTTATCACGCGGATTATGATGCCGTTTTTCTTCTCCTATGGCTTAACTTTAAGCCTTTTCTAGCAAACTCTAGAGCCACGCTACAAATTTTAGCTTTAATTTATTGCTCGAGTAATATAGGAAATAGCTAAACACATTACCTAATTTAAAAGCGTAATTCATAAAATTAATGATTTATCACTTTCATGGTATCATCCTTGACATTAAAACAGCAAGTCTACCATATGGAAATCCAATTCGTCAAAAATAAAATTAAATAAATTTGTTCCATAATAAAAAGATTGCTAATTGGCTGAAGTACTATCTTCCGTGTTCAGGGCAATGTAATAATGTATAGTCTAGACAAGGACCAGTGTAACGAATGCATGTGCACATTTTAATCCAATATGACCGATTTTAATGCTCTGTGTGCTTGCCATAGATTTCAACATAAAAAGTCCAAAGTTTTGGACTATTCTCCCAAAATATCACGAGCTATCTCAAGAACCACTGAACCAATACTAGGCTTGTTTGTACTCATTTTAATGCATTTTTCATGCTGATTCCAAATATGGTCATGCATTTGAACAATTCTGAAATTTTTGAATTTATTAAGAAAATTGGAAACTTATTGTCTGCAGTCGACAGCCGAATGGAGGGGGTTTTAACCAATCAATTGCGGGTGTCCACGCACGTGAAGTACTGAAATTCTACAATTATATTTTTTGAATACAATTAGAATTTTGAATTTTCATTGACATATTTTAATCGTCATGAACTATTTAGAAGTTGGTTCAATAGTTATTGAAATTGCCATGACTGTTTGAAATAAGAAGCCAAATTTTTGTTTACTTGTAGTATTTATGAAGAAATCAGAGTCGTGTGCACTAGGTGGCCTCTTCCCACGCAGGCTCAAATGTGACGAGGAAGGGTTTTTAAATTGCCATTGAAATTAAATTTCACAATACGGAAACAGCTCGCATATTTAAAGACAATTTTGAGGATATGAAAATCAATACAATTATATAACAAGCAGAAATAGTCCCAGCAAAGTTTACGCTGCTTAAAATAGAGTGGACATTTTCACGCTTACAGTAAACCAAGCTTGTATCTTTGTGAATAACATGAGCGACATATGGTATATAAAACCCCCTGTTTGTCTTTTAACCAAATTATGATGGCAACAACCGATGTTTATAGCGCATATGCATCAGTATTAAGATCTATGCAAAGAAGTGTAACACTGTTCCAATCCTTGCTTGCGGGGATTCTTGTTGTGGGTAGTCTGATCTGACACAACTATAAACCCTATGCGCGCGTAAAATTATGTCAACAAGCTAAATACGAAATTGCTTGTCAAAATGACAAGAAACCTATACCCAACCCAGTCGCAATTGCTTATCAAATTTCCCGATCATCCTCTTCAGCTATCTAATTTCAACTATAATTGGATTTTGAAATTAAAATCATATTTTTTCCCAATTGACAACACAGGTGACCTACCTTCGAGCCAGCAGCAAAGGTTTTTTTTGAAGAGTTACGGAGTACCTAACAATACCGTAATTCTAAGCTATTCTTACGGGTAAATCTATGCTCTAGTTACGCGAAAATCGCCTACAGGCAGTATAGGTATATGCATTCAAAAACTCCGCACAAAATAGATATAAAACCAGCGTCTGTAAAACTTCCAGGATTAGGTGTTTACTTGTGTCTTGTTTCCTACTCGATATACAAGAATATTCCCTTGCTATTTGCTACTGACGAATTTTGATTTGTATATGCAGAAAACAATCAAAATGAATATAACGACTCGAGGGTAGAATTTAACGGTAAACCCTTTGTCTATTGTCACTGATGTTAGTTTGGTGCTTGTTATTCATATTAACATTTTGTTTTTGCCTGTTTTGTTTAATTTGTCAGAGTAGAAAAAGCATAATCTGTAGATCGTCTGATTCTAGATGAGCACAAATTTAACGATTCAACTTCAAGGAGCACATGTTCCCTTTCTTCATTTGAAATTAATCGGGACAAATGACGTCACCTTCATACAACCAGCGTCTGTGATATAGCTGCAGTATGACGTCACTGCATGTAACCAGATAGTGAAGGCAGGTAAAGTTCTTACACAGAGGTCATGTCCGGGGGTCATATGATATATAGTTTAAATCCGGGCATGGCACATTTTTGAAAACCTGTTGTTGTGGATTTCTAAATATAACCTTGCGGAATCTTCGCAGCACGATAAATGACGATTTATTGCCAAGATGTTTTTGAGTCATATTTATTCAGGAAAGTAGTCGTCTTTTTGCCACTAATAACCGTCTCAAATCGATGTGGTATTGAAGTTTATGCCATACTATCGTGGCACATCACCTGCCATCGCCTATGGTTCGTTAGCCGCCCTACTTATGTTTTACCATTATTGCAACCAGGTTATTTATTTCAATGCATAGCAATAAACTTACAATTACGTCGGTCCATACTTAACCTATACTAATCATGTTTGTACCCATTTAGAAAAATTGTGCAGTTAAGATTTCAAACATAGTCATGAACATTTTTAATTCCTAATATTGTTACGATGTTACCAAATCTAAAAAATGTAAATTTCGATGTCGTACTTGGGTTATAAGGGGTTAACAACAAAAAGGGCCTCAAGAAAGATTGCTACAAGTCGATACATTCAATAAGATCGATATCCAGCCTTTTTTCACATGCAGTTTTATAAACAATGCTCTTCACATATCGTTTCCTTAGATCAGATAATAATTAACGCTTATTACACATTTTGAATGGCTTTCAGGCACATTGGAGAGCATTTTTCCAGGGTATTTTGTCACTTGCTAAAGTTTAATTCATGCAATAATTCTAGCGTCGATTTCTTATGTCCTTTGTAGAGGTTTATTAGTTATAACTGATGAGCATAATAAGTAATGCGGTTGTATTTAAGGCTAATCCCATCCCTAAATCTAACCCTAAACATAACCTACACCCTAAATACTATAAAACTAACCTGATGCAAACCCTAATCCAAAATAGGGGCCTAAAATGCTAAAGCACTGGACAGCCTTACTCCAAAGGTAAGAGTCCTATTATACACTGACGTTCATACAATTATCAAATCAAATTTGAGGTTCTTTTGGCGATGATTTACCCTAAACCGAACCGTCATATTAGTATAATCGGTATTATTTGTTACAGTAATATATAATTCACACCGTCTACATAATAGCCTATCTGCTTTCTCATCATTAAAGCAACCATGTAAGCAGCGTACGCTTTCCAAACGCAGGATCGCCATTAAAGCAACCATGCAAGCAGCGTACCCTTTCCACACCTCGGATCACCATTAAAGCAACCACGCAAGCAGCGTACGCTTTCCAAACCCAGGATCGCCGTAAAGCAACCATGCAAGCAGCGTACGCTTTCCAAACTCAGGATCGCCATTAAAGCAACCATGCAAGCAGCGTACGCTTTCCAAACCCAAGATCACCATTACAGCAACCACGCAAGTAGAGTACGCTTTCCAAACACAGGATGGCCATTGCAAGCAGCAACGCTTTCCAAACACAGGATGGCCATTGCAAGCAGCAACATAAGATTCAGATCCATCTTCGTCAATGGTAATTTATTACAGTGAACCTATCATGCGAATCCATGTGTGATATGATACATGGAACACAGAACCTTGGCCTATCAATTAGATTCGTTTATTTTCATGCAACAACAAATGATATTACGCCTATATATTATTCAGGAGAAAGACACTATGTCGATCTATATTTTATAATAATACTTAAAAAAGTAGATTTCCTGTATTGATAGCACAATACCATGAAGACGGCACAGTGAAAATAGAAGTTAACGTTGCCAACCTCAAATTACAAGGTATTAAACCTTATGTTAAATGGTCAATGGCCACATGTAACTACGGTAAGTGCATATCGGGTCAATGACATTCTCATCCTTATGGTAAAAAAAGAAAGGCTCGGACAGGTGAATACTAAGAGTTGGTTACATATTATAAGATTAAAAAGGTTTATAAAAATCACTCCAAAATGATTACATTTATCAGTATACCGAGTGAGAAACATTATAGATAATTAAGCAAAACAGTGTGAACATGAGCCCTTAAAACAAATCTTTAATCAAAAAAGAGCAACCAAATCTGATATGTTTAGACACTTCATAATGAAGAATTGCATCCAGGTTTCGATCACCAATTGATTGCACGTACATTCACAAGTAATATAACCCGTGTTAGCCATGTCTTGAATGGCTTCAGGTCAAGAGATGGTCTTTGTTAGCAAGCAGGTTGACTCGAGTTATCTACAAAATCATTGTTACGACTAACCAATGATGTAAACAACAGTAACTGAAATTGTGTAGTATTACTGCAAGCATTTTAAATAGGAAGTGAAGACAAATTGGAAGCACCCCCAATAAATATTCTTGATTGTTTAACTACAAATGTAATGAAAAGTTGCAGCAAACGTATTATCAAAAATGTTGCTGGAGGTCAAAGATCAAACATTGGTGAAATATAACATAACAATAAGTGTCTACTGTATATACATTAATCCGTAATGCACTACGCTTCTTGTAAATCGTGACATTATACACACAATATGTTCTTTTGGACGAGTTAGATTTGGCGGTAATTAAAAATGACAAGCCTTCTTGCAGATTTTTGAAACAAACAAAAAGTGCTTGCAAGATTTTGGCTCTAATGGGGAATGGAGTAGTAGATCGTCTTTTGTACGAAACATGATTCGCTCATTACCCTACCCACTGCCTTTATGGCACCTGTTTCACGACGTATCTCGGGATAATTTATCGAGTCGGAATACAGAAGGGAGTTAGGCTCAACATGGAATATGGGGCCCGCCTATATCAGATAGATTGGACGAGTTAGAACAAGCAAGAACATGGATAGTAAGGTAGTATTATAATCACAAGAAATCTAAGACTAGGTTATACCAATTTGAAGGGCGAACAAAATAGGAAGAGTACATGTATGGATAACAGCCTGTTAAGAAGAATTTTCAGTGATTCCGCGAGAACATGAAAAAATATATGAAAATTTATTAGAGTAGCTTATAAATAAAGGAGAACTCTATACAATTACATTAAGGTACTTTTTTGCAGGATAAATTGACAAAATAGTAAAAAAATAAAGTATTAGAAAGGATTTTTAGTTCGCTTTTTCGACTCTCAAAAATTGAAAATTTCTTCAAGTGCGCCACCTATCGAGAAGTAAGACTTTTACGTGACCAGGGGTCAATATATATATATATGTTTCAGGTCAATATATACAGGTCATGACATGATGGTCATCTTCAAAATTTTAGAAATAAATAGAAAGCTTCTTATGATCTTGAGTTATAAAGGTAGTTACAGCTTGATGCAAAATATCGGCTTAACCACTATTGCAGGCTATGTTAGCAAATAATCATGACGCAGTCATGTCTATAGTAGAATTCACCACGACCTTTGCAGGACTTAAACCCCATTAAAAGCTATTAAACCAAGATAACACTCATTGAAAACAGCTCAACTGATTAAATCAGATCTTCTCTGGTTAAATCCACACTACACATGTTTCTGTTTTACCTGTGCGGTATTGCAATGAACTGGTATTATAGTTTCAGTTGGGTAACCGATTATAAAGCAAACTCAAGGTAACAATACTATGTAGGCCTTTGTTCACGAAATGAGACAAGTCTGCTTATTGTTAACCAGCATTCTTGAAAATGAGAAACATAATGGTTGTTGACTTAATACGTTTGGAAATAATTTCTTTATATTTTTTGGGACATGTTACAAAACTATATTTTCTAGAATTCCAGAGAATACTTTAAATATTGGCCGGTTATTTTTCACACAGTGACGTTAACTAGGCAATGTCCTATTACCTATAACATACACTAAAACACCAAAGTGCGAATATTTCCAAACACCTAAATTAGCTAAAAATTTAGGACATGTTACAAAACAATATTTTCTAGAATTTCAGAGAATACTTTAAATATTGGCCGGTTATTTTTCACACAGTGACGTTAACTAGGCAATATCCTATACTTCTAACATACACTATTTGTAGAGGTCACGCGTCAATGGTGAGAGCACTGTGTATTGTGTATAGGAAAACGGACAGTAACTGCAGTATGTGCTACTATAAACAAAGGTGTAAAAAATTGAATATTGATGCTTTTTACGATTTTCCAAATGAGCAAATTGTTGAATGCGCCATTTGGATTGAAAACCATGAAATCTAAACATTTGATGAACATGACAATATCCCACGTCTGGAAACTCTATAAATCATTGCGGTTCTGTTTGTGTTTTGTAGTAGCAATAGCCGGGGCAATAGCATCACAATTTAAGAAATGACATGATATTTTCTATACCAAGATATATTACGTTTACTAATACATAGCCTATATTTTTCCATTTTGATAAGAAATAGAGGTAAGTAGTACAGTGGAGCCATACCCCCTAGGCCATCAATAAAACCAAACCGGGTGCAATTGCAAAAGGCACGCTTCTGGAAGCTTACACCGACACTTACTTTATTAACTAAGTACGAGACCCACAATATTGTTTTAGTAGAAAGGGAAGAAAGATAGCGCTGTTTTTTTCAAGTGCAATGAAGTGGCACACATACATCACGTTCTGGTTGATTGTTGGTAAAAATGAAAAAAAAAAGTCGGAAAATTGTATTAAAATATTAATACACAATTATTAAATATCTGAAATTGAATTTTATTTTTTTATTTTAGTGCAATAAAGTAGCACATTTATACGATCTGCTTGTTGGTTGGAATTTAAATAAGCAAATAAATAAAAAGACTGGGAAAAATCATATGAAAACATTAATTTCATACCTTTCTGGGTTTCAAAAGTGTTTGCATGGTTGCAAAATCAATCTTAAAATTGTTCCATATCGAAATCTTATTAAGATTTAAATAAAATAACAAAGATTTATTCAGCTATATTTTTGTTTTTGAGAAAAACTCTAATGTGTTAGCCTTGTGTATTTAAAAAACGTTAAGAGATAAAAAAAATATAGAAAACGAAATCTGGTTTGAGTTACAAGCTGTGAATAATTTAAGTTTCATATTTATCTTCTTCGATTTATATGGTACAAAATATTGTAAACAGTCCCTTTTCGTATAAGCACTAAGCCTTATGTCGTATCAATGACGACATAACAAACCACTGTGCTTTTGTAGCAGATATACCATATCAAAGATGTTTTCGACAACAAGCTATATCTTCATGAATAAATCAAACACAGTTGACTGGTTTAAAGAGAGAGCCACGAGACGTCCTAACGCAAACATGGGACACAACGCTTCCTGTCTTATTTACTTCCATTTCGATTTCACAGTTTTGTCGACGAGAAGAATAAATCTTCTCAAAATGGGCTGAGATTGTTGTGTAAATCTCCCACGTCAAGTAAGTGCTGCATCAGAAATGGGATATTCCAGTTGAAATCCGTACACTCCGCTGTGGACATGACCTTAATCTCCCACAGAGGGAGTGTGAATTTCAAATGAAGTTGCCTGAATGGGTGGCTCCTTTTGAACTCTACACCCCCTGTATGAGCGATTAAGGTCATGTCTTCCAAAAGGGGTAATGGGGTATATGGGTTTCATCTAGAATAGCCAAATAATTGTGTCATACTGAAAACATGATCCGGGCTACGAGAAAATAGGGTCAGTTTTAGCCGAGAAGGGCACTGCCATATTGATATGCGAGAAGCATATCTGGGTACTTGGGAAATATTATAATACTTCCCCCTTGAACGGATATACTCCTCTAAATTCTACTCTTCTATTCGCATCTCGCTTATTTGGTTGTTACAGGGTATATTAACGCTCTCCACGCGAGTGTCGACTGCAGACGACAAGTTTCAGTTTTTTTTAATTAAAACATTTCAGAATTGTAAATTTTCACGACCATATTTGGAATTAGCATGAAAAATGCATTAAAACGAGTACAAACAAGCAAAGTATTGGTTCAGTGGTTCTTAAGATAGCTCCTAATATTTTGAGAAAAATAACTTTAATGTTGAAGCCTATATGGTTAACACGCATGGCATTAAAAACGTGCATATCGCTATATTATTAAGAAAGACGCGCAAAAATATCAACAGATTATCACAACGAAGATGGAAGAGGCCGTATTTTATATTTGATCATACCAAGAAGCTCTCGAATTACTGTTTCACCATCTCTCTTCGCCTATGGTGATCAAATAACACGTGTGAACTGGGCCCCATGTTGTTTGCTAGCCTATATCGCAGTCTCCCGTGTGCAACAGTCTACAACCTAAACCGCATCAAGACCGTGGAGGATGCTATACCATTTAAAGGTGTATATTTTTTATCCTTGCTATATATACATATTATTTGAGTGGGAAAAAGTTGCAAATCGTGATAAAATAATAAGCATTAGATAGATAGAATACATCATATTTGCTGTTGCATATACACATTTGCAATACTGGTCATTTTAATAATTTAAAATGTCAACAAACTGATGCAAAAGAAGGTCCTATTTCAAATAGCTGCTCTATAGAAATTTGACAGTAGCCTATATTGTGCACTCTGATACACAACAGCTATTGCTGATAGAGCCTTTTTTGCACTAACCCTTTGATTATTATCATTTGTTTACCTCCCAGAATTCACTGCGCTGAAATTAAAGGAATTAAATCAACATCAATATTCAGCTTGAATGTTAAACATACCCTTGCTTAGGTATGAAGAATAGTGCAGTGTATTTAGGGATAACTAAAATGGTCTCGCTGAACATTCACGGATATGTTTGCATAATAATGCTTTCCTGATATTTACCGCAGCACCATACAGTTTTCAATCGTGTATGGGAAAGAATGTGATCATGCATATTAATGCATGTAAAAATCAAAGTAAAACGTATGCATATATATGTACCGGGAATGTTAACATTCTTGCAGCCAGGTGCAGTACCATGATACAAGTAGTACATGACTTGAAAAACATTAAGAGTACATCCAAATGTGTCATTTTGGGATTCATTTTGTACCCGATTTAGAATTATAGTTATAACGCGTATTTATGAAAAATGGCGGTGTTACAAGGCAAACTGAATCGAAGTAAAAATAAAGCGAAAATAAATCAATACGGGATTTGTCCTTGACTTGACGAGGCAAGAGAACATTATATCATGATACACAGGAACATAAAGCGACCAAATTGTCTATAAGAAGTTCGTTTTCAGTGGGCGGTTATGGATGGATGATTACAATATACGTGACGGCTATACTTTGACATTGACATTTGGACGCTTTTCATCCATGCATCGTGCAAAGGTTACTCATTTATTATCGTTGATTATATGCTTAATTTTGACTTCACTTTTAAAATACACGGTGGTTTCATACTCGTCATGTGAATAAATTCTATTCATAAAAGTATACCCTGATGTGAGGTACCAGCATTGTAGCATTTATCAGTGTTCGTTTTACAGGGCATCTAAAAATTAATTCGAATTTTAAAGTGACCGAAAAATTGTATCAATTGTTCTGCAGCTAAAAAATCAAAGAATAAAAACATTCTTTTGGTTTTTCCTTTGAGCTTGGAAAAATAAAAACAGACCACAACTAAATTTGCGTCGTAAAAATGCAGTCTATACCATATCATAAGCCCATGCTTTTAATTTCAAAGATCCGTGAAATGTGATGGAAAGTGAAGATGTTTATTCACAAGAGGTTTTTTCTATTTACGCGTAAAAAGCCATAACCAATGAGGAATTGATGGAACAAATGATTGAGGCCATCCAGACTGGTGATAAAGTACTAAATTGTATTAAATCGCTATTAAAAGAAGTAGTGGTTTGTTAAAATGTAATTGGGACTCGATGAAAGCGGAGTAAATGGGATTGAAGAATGATCAATCGGCTGTTCCAGTTGAAATCCCTACATCACCTGTGGAAGACAAGACCTTAAATCTTCCACACAGGGAGTGTATAAATCAAACGGGGTTACCTGAATGGGTTACTCCGTTCTTGTAACAAATGTGATCTTCAATACATTTAATATTAAAAGGATACACATGAGAGTGGTGTTATTTACGCGCCAATTCAAGTGAGAGAAAAAAAGCGAGAAAATAGCACAACAGGAAGAGTATTAAACGCAAGTAAAACCTTCATTAATGAACTAGCCGTCCAGCTCATTTATAATGGATGCAATGATGGCACTGGATGGTACAGTTTTATTAAAAACAACATTATTTTTAATGGCGGGTAGTCTTATAATTGCTTAGTATGTCGGTAATGTACCTATATGTTATGCACAATTATAATGAGAACGATATATGGTACTCTCTGTTCATAATTAAATACCGCAAACGGTTAAATCTATATTGCTGTCGAGATTGTATTTTGATATAAACACTGGTATTCCCAACACAGGCAGATCACATTGCTGTTGAATTTTCATTTGGTAAACATTGATAATCCAAAAACGGGTAATCTATACATTGCTACTAAGATTGTATTTTGTTAACACCGATATTCCAAAAACTAGTAAACCACATTACTGTTGAATTTTCTTTTGGTTTTAAACACTGGTATTTTCAAAAACCGGATTGGGGCTGAAGTTGTATTTTGCTATTAAAACTGATATTCAAAACACGGGTGAAACTACGTAACATTGTTATTAAAGTTGTATTTTGATATAAACACTGGTATTCCCATATAGCTGGTAAAATTACATTGCTGCCGAAGTTGTATTTTGTTACAAACACTGGTATTCTGAAATCTGGTAAACTATATATTACTGTTGAAGTCGTATTTTGTTATGGACATCGGTATACACAACCTAGTAAATCTACACTGGTATTCCGAAAATTTGTAAAATTATATTGCTGTTGAAATTGTATTTGTTATTAACATTGATTTTCCTAATAATTAGCGAAATTACATTGCTATTAAAGATGTATTTTGTTAAAAACACTGATATCCCCAAATCGGTAAAACTACATAGTTGTTGAAGATGTATTTGGTTATAACCACTGGTATTCTAAATATTGGTAAAACCACATTGCTGTTGAAGTTATTTTTGTTATAACACTAGTATGCCCCAAAACTGGTCGAATTGCATTGCTATTGAAGTTTTGTTTTGTTATAAACCATATATAGATAGTGATAGATGTCTTAACAATGGTATTCCAAAAATTGGTAAAATTACATTGTTGTTGAAGTTGTATTTTGTAATAAACACTGAAATTTCATAAACTGGTCGAATTACATTGCTGTTGAAGTTGTATTTGTTATTTACATTGATATTCCAAATCACTGGTAAGATTACATTGCTTTTAAAGTTGTATTTACTTATAAACACTAGTATTCCAAAAATTGGTAAGACTATATTGCTGCTGAAGTTGTATTTTGTTAATAACCATTGGTATTACTAAAATTGTTAAACTGTATTGCTGCTGAATTTGTATTTTGTTATAAACACTGGTATTTCAAAAACTGGTAAAACTACATTGCTACTGAAGTTGTCTTTTGTAAGAAACAATGGTATTTCAAAAACTGGTAAAACTACATTGTTATTGAAGTTATATTTTCTTATAACCACATGATTTCTGAAAATGTATATTTTTATGACTCAGTTACATATAAGTGTTTGTGATTCATTACCTAAAAATCATGTATCACGTCTACCAACTTACAGTTTGCCAATATAGGCCTAATACTCAATTTAAAATCACAAAAAAATTGAAACAAACCTACCCACAAACCTACCCAACTTACCCAATATTAAAACAAAACGTTAATTTACAAATTAGACCAAGCGTAATGTGTAATTAATTGTGCTCAGCTGTGTGAGAAGGTGTCAAACATGACTGGCTAGCTCCCACGCAGTAACCTTGCATTAAGGCACCCTATGACATTTCATGTTTGAGCTGAATTTATACTCGATCGTTCTTGTAGAAAAGCGAATAGCAAGCAATGTGAAAAAATGAAGTTGTTTTTGCACACTGAGCATGCGTGCGACACGTTTTCCTGAAAAGCGATCGAGTATAAATTGAGCTTTTAGTATAGTGGGGTACGGTAAAGCATCACATACATAAAGAAGAATTGAAGCTCAACATATCAAGCGATCGACGTGTTTTGTATTGGATTTATACTCGTTGGCGTCGAGCGACAGAAATCTGACCAATAAGGTGGCTCTCATATTACTTTACTGGAAATCACGATCCATTCCAGTGGTCAAAATCAATCGCTGCATCAAAGCGACTGGAGTATAAATAATCTTATAAAGTCTACTGAAAAAAGATGTTATCGTTCTAACGATAACGATCCTCCTAAAAAAAGAGAGACAGAAAAGAATCATGGCGGAAGTACGTGGAAGAACCATGTTATTCGATGTGGTGCACCTTGCTTAAAGTATATCATAGCACTAAATCGACATGAATGATTCTTGTTTTGAAACTATACGTGTTTGTTTGTTTGCTCTCTTGTTTATAGTTTGTTTACGCTCAATAATTTATGTCACGTATATACAGCGTGATATTTTGTGTACAATGTTTCGTACGACATAAACAGGAAATGACGTCAACCTTTTAATGTAAAAATGATTTGCTTTGATATTTTTATATTCCTTTCTTTATTTTTGGTCTGTTCGTTTTGTCTTTCTGTCTTCCTTTCTTTCTTTCTTTCTTTCTTTCTTTCTTTCTTTCTTTCTTTCTTTCTTTCTTTCTTTCTTTCTTTCTTTCTTTCTTTCTTTCTTTCTTTCTTTCTTTCTTTCTTTCTTTCTTTCTTTCTTTCTTTCTTTCTTTCTTTCTTTCTTTCTTTCTTTCTTTTTCTTTCTTTCTTTCTTTCTTTCTTTCTTTCTATCTATCTGCATGTCTGCCGTTCGTTCTGTCTTCTGTCCTTCATTTTTCTCTTTTAGTCTCTTATAATTATGTCTTTGTTTGTTCCTTTATTTCTTTCTGTTTTTCTTTCTATCTACATGTCTGTTGTTCTGTCTTCCTGACTTTCATTATTCTTCTTTCAGACTTTTTTTCCCATCAGATTAACCCTGTCTAACGTCTTTAACCTTCTAAGATTTGACATATTTGTTGTACTTTAAAAAGCTAAACAGATTAAGCTCCGAATAATATAACTCCGACGTGGAACCTCCATAGTGCGTTCATTGCATCCTCAGGGGGTTCGTGCTAAACGACAACACATGGTACACATCAACATGTCAAGAGTATAAACTAATATTATATTTTGCAAATACTTCTTTGTGATATTGTATCAAGTAGCTCCACCTTGATATTATCTAATAACTATTATAGAAATATGACTCGTGTATTGCTCTTTTATAATTTTATTATTTATTTTAATGCGTCTTTCCATTACACTTTGCTTATATATTACGTGCACATTATCATTACGTTTAATTACTACTTTTGAATTACAACATACATGTTTGCGTAAGCGGGATTACTGTTAGAAACCATAAAATCCTTCCCTTTTGGCAAATTTTATATCGTGTGTATTCAAATTGGGTTTCAAGTCAATTCACCATGTAAAAGAAAGATTGAATAATTGTTACACGTCTACTGACTTGTTCAATCGCACCTAATTATAGCTAGTGGACATACTTATTTTGTAATAAACACTGGTATTTCAAAAATGGGTAAAACTACATTGCTGCTGAAGTTGTATTTTGTAACACGGGTATTCCCAAAATTGGTAAAACTACATTGTTGTTGAAGTTGTATTTTGTTACAAACCATATAAATAGGGCAAAACTACATTGGAATATACATGTCTGCCTCATCAGTACTGTTAGAAACCATAAAACCCTTCTCTTTTGGTAAATTTTAATATCGTGTGTATTCGAATTGGGTTTCAAGTCAATTCACCATGCAAAAGAAAGAGTGAATAATTGCTACACTTCTACTGACTTGTTAAATCGCACCTAATCATAGCTAGTGGACATACTTATTTTGCTTTATTGACATGTCCAAATGCGCTGTCAATCACATGCGCACACAATTGTAATTTTTAACACTTTTACCGCATGCATGAAAAACAGGACATCAACACATCAATATGTGTCGGGTTAAACTTGAACATTATTCCTCGGTGCTTTTATATAATATTATTATCGCTTTTTACGTCATGTGAGTTCGTCTATGTTATGACGCGTACACTCAATATAGAGGTTGTATACTACGACATGTCTAACGCCCTTGTCATACTTTCATGCCGCTTGCCGCTGCGGCACGCTGCATGACGTATCAGCCAATCACGGGTCTCGATTGTGTCTGTTTTCCTGCAATGCGCGTGTGTCACGTCGCTCAGCGGCAAGCGAGATGAGAGTATAAAACCAGCATTAGACAGCTGGTACCCGATATACTATGTCAGGAATGCTAGCCATCTTGTCATAGCATTAAATAGGATTTGAAAAAAGAAAATACTAATTTGTGACCTCTGACTTTTTGTACCTAGTGTTAAGGCTGGGTGAAATTATATCGTCATGATGTATAATCATGACATAGCGTATGATTAGATCTTCAATATAACTCATTTAACAAGACTAAATAAGAAACTTTCTATATAAAATAGTCGTTTATTGATGGTATACCTCGTGTTGTTGGGAATGTTAATTATTTTTGTAGGACAGCTCTTTAATTTAAATCAATTTTAAAGAGAAACATTTGAGGTTAGAACTGTTTTGTTGATGAAATTGATACCACAATTTGAGTTTGGAATTGAGCATGAAGTTGTTATCTTTAGTAAAATGAGGTTAAATATGTTAACCATTTTATTATTCAACAGGAGCGATATATTATTCCCGATATATATATTACACATGAACATTAGATATTACGGGAAGAGTGATGGTTCAACAAACAAAACAACACAGAATAGCTGATGAGCAACTGTAGCTGACGGGCAGTAGCTATGGCTTTAATAATATTCATCACTGATCACACGTCCACATGTTATTGATGCCTTTAATGTTGCTACTTTGGACAATTATACATATCAAATAGATTTGAATCTAACAACAAATGTTTCATGATCAATCTATTGACGAGGCCTCAAGAAATTCATCAAAACTTCCTCTCACACTTATGCACTTTCCATTCTGCAATTTTCAATGTCAGAAGAAGCCACACGTTCATGACTGCAAGGATGAAGTAAATTTAATTTGGTTCTTCGCAAATTCCAGGTGCAATGCTTTAAGGTAGGTACAGAATGATAAACAAATGGTTCAACGTAAAGAGTTCGCGCCAAAATATGACACAAAAATAGCAACCAAACGGATGTGAATATACATTCAACGACCGAGCAAATCTCAAAAAATATTTCATACACGTACCCTTAAGTAAAAATCTAAAAATGTGGGTTATTGGCACGGAGATAACTGGATGTAATTCAATCAAAGGCAGGAGTTCTCCGTCGGTATTAAGAGTACTACCTTCGCGTTATTCATAAGCACTAATATTCAGCCATGTCTCCTGGCGTATTCCTACCCTTAGTTTTTTATTACAAATATTTCTCATACAAGTCAACACAGTTGTATTCTATAATAAAACAAGCCCTCGGAACTAAAAACAACATTTAAAGTTCTTTGATCGTACCGACAGGTAAATCATTGCCATTGAACATATTTACTATAAAAATGCATTGGTGTAGAAATAATTTACGACTTTTAGCCACAATTCTTTATTAAAAGGTTTAAACAAAAAACAACAGTAAAACATTCTGTTCGTTGCAAACACAACCCATTTAAATATTCAAATTCCAATGAATAGCCATTGCGATCAAAACAATTTGGGATATTCCATTTGCAATTCATATTCCCCATGTATAGATTTTGAAGCTAAAGTCTTCCGCAGCGGGAGTATGGGTTTCCAATAGAATAGACAATAATGTAACTTCCATAAGGTGTGGAAGATATATAAGTAAAATCATAATACAGGGGGAGTATGGGTTTCAAAAATAATAATTAACCTTAGCCAATTACATTTGAATGTGGAAGACGTTTCTTAAATTTTCCACAAGTGTATTGCAGATTTCAAAATACAGAATTGCACATTGTGTCGCAACACTAACATCTTGTCATGTCTGGAATACATAGAAAGGAGTGGGAGACCTCAGACGTGACCTGAGTCTTGTAAGTTGAGAAGACGCTTTTTGAACAAGGGCCCCTTATCACTATCTCATGTAGCTTTACAATTTATCGTTGTCAAGTATTAAGGGATTTCCACTCTTCAACACACAACACGATTACGCCAGTATTAAGTAAGCAATGATAGCTCTGATATATTCCATGAATATTTATCAAAACTCTGTAATCAATTGTCAAATATGTATAAATTTAAAATGTATTTTTGAAAACAAGAACGACAAAACCGATCCAAATGACGCATCAGCATATGCTAAGTGCTCTACAGTATGACGTCATCGCGTTAAAAGGTCACCATAAAGAGAACGACATGTGTGCAGGTTCAAACGGCTAGATTTACGGCCATAGCACCTTGATCTACGATAAAAGTACTTGTAATTCCTGACCGACTGCTATGTGAATCACATGAGATATGTTTATAAAGGGTTGACTGGTGATATTGTAACATTGGGTAGGTCTAAATGTTTCGCTTTCTGACAAATAAGGCTACCTATAAAATACCTTTACAATGACCCATCATATTTTGGCTTCTCTGCATTGGTCTCCGTGATTGTTCTGTAATGTATAGTAGTGACATACAAAACATTATCCAGGTCAGAAAGACGACCTCAATAGGAAAATTGCAACATGTTTACATTGCTCATGTATTTGCCCATTCATATGTGAATTTGTCATGCTCATTTTTCTCAACATTTACGCCTAATACCTTATACACAATGTGAAAAAATAACAATATTAGCTAATAATATTCCCAACGACTAAGTGTATTGGTATAATCGAATTACCATTTCCTTGTTAGCCGTTCATTCCATATATCCACGGACTAGGAGGAATTTCCACGTAACATGACTGCCCGAGGAGGCAATAAATATGATGGTGATCAGACCTACTGATAACGTGTGTGATTTCCCGGATGGTGTTAAGATCGGAGAGATTGCATCTGGGCATTACGACAAGTTCGTTGACTGCTCTTTGTCTCCACTATGGGGAGGGGGGCCAGGTGATTTAAATAGGGGTTAATGAAAACCTGACTGCTTACTTAAAAACCAACAATTCTCACTAATAAGCCCAGTCCTTTTCAGATAAGAGTCAAGCGGAAGAAATTAAAGTGCACTTAAACTATACCTGAAATTCACTCGTAATAAATCCCCTTATGTATGTTGCTAGGTACGGTATCTTAAATATTTGTTATTGACTAACCCTTTAAAGTGGCCAATATATAATGGTGTTAATTTAACGCAGAAAATCAATAAGCAATTAAATATGAGCTATTTTTTATGTTGGTATTATGTACTCAAATGCACTGCTGTGTACGCAATACCATATGTTGCAATATTAAGCAAACAATACGACCATTCCATCACAATTTGACAGGTTTGGAATATAACGGTAGTTAAGATGCTAAATGCGCAAGCCATTTACGCATATGTATATATGTTCAGCGCTTCCATTAATTATCCTTACACACTATAATTAACGATCAAGGGTCATTGGATTAAGTAAACATTTTAAAAATCCAAAGGAATTGGAATAAACCTCGAAGGTAAATCATTCGCGCATCTATTAAAAATCTGATGGAAATAAGTCGAGCTCGTAGCAGTATTTTTGTTAATTTTCAAGGTCATTTTTCCGATGTATGACATCTAGGTATTAAATAATAATTATTAAGCGATCTAAAGGAGAATAAAGGCTACCAGCCAAACTCTACAGTTTCTGTCAAAGAAGAACGGCACTTGTTTACATTTTGAGAGCGCGCACAGTGTAAACACGGAAGTGAGGTACTGATTGGCTGATTCAATCATCTGACAATCATAACAACAGACGCGGTAATTTGATTGGCCGATTACGCGTCAAAACATTGGTCGGCGCAAACAAAGTTCCACGTATGTCGCACATTAACAGGGCGCTCGCGTCAATCTGCGAAAGGGACTGCCGTACTTCTCTGAAACCGAGTGTAGCTATGAATTACAAGCGATATTGACGTACTTTTGGCACTAATTGCTAACTCAGACAATCTAATTCTAAAAACATATATGCAAAATGCTTGTATTTTTGTAATAATCAAAGGAATGATAGGTGTGTTAGCACTCTGCAAGTCAGTGATAACATAAACATATTTGAACCCAATTCACGGAAGCGTCATTTTTTCAGCATTATACTGACTGTTTTTCATTTTTGCCTGTTCAATCAATCAATCTTAATTAACACTACAAGCAAATTTTATACTTGTGTAATTTATTGTAATTATGGAAAAAATGAATTATCTTATCTTGTATTATCAAATTACATACAAGCAGGCAAAACAATTATGCCCAGGTCATGTACCAGGGTCATCAGCAAGGGTGACCCAGATATAATGCAAGGCTAAACGCAAGATAACCAATAAAATAAATGCCTGAAAAAAATCTTGTTTTGTTGTTCAATCAATCATGATTAACACGACAAGCAAATTACATACAATGAGGCAAAACAACAAAGATTATATAGGCTACTAATGCCCAGGTCATGTACCAGGGTCATCATTAAGGGTGACCAAGATACGAAAGACATGTTTCTGATTTACCTGTGCGATATTGCAATGGGTTGTGATGCTATAGGCATAGTAATTTCAGTTGGTGCATCATGACAAAGCAAACCGTGGATGGATGCACTGTAACAATACTGTGTGAGGCCTTTGGTTCCCAAATGTTAAGCAGCATTGGTGTGATAAATAATGGCTTGTTAATGGTACAACTCATTGTTGCTAATGTCAAACTTGTCAAAGTAATTGTGATTGTATCACACAAGTAAATGAGAAACATGTGGTTGTGGACTTTTAAGTTAAAACAATGGTTTGGAAACATGGTTTGGAAACAAGCTTTTCATATATCATAATTTATATGCCTGAAAAAATACGTAATTTTTCATTACTCTTCTATTTCAAATATGTTACACTTAGGCGGTGTGACGCTTGGGTGACTCTATATGGAAAATATAATCCGTATCAATTTGCAATATCAACAGTCAAAGTCATTGTATGCTGTGAATTCTCGCATATTCACGAGGGCCGATTGTTCGATCGTGCTGTGTCTAACAATCACGCCAGCGTTGCGTTTATTCGCGTATCTATACGCGATAGAGCTTTGCGTGTTGCGCATTTACAAGAAAGACCGTAGAAATACTCGGTACGTGCGTAGCAGTATCGCCTGTCGCATTTCATGGAATAATCGTCCTTCATTATCGGGTGATGCTGAGACTTTGACTGTTTGGACACGGTCTGTTGTCGCTTTCGTCCATGTCTCTGGCACGAACACGCACATGCATTTTAACCCGCTGTTCATGTTCACAACACGACCATTTCCCGGATGCGGATCCGAGTGCCGTATAGACACTTTTTATAGACACTATTATGGATGCGAATCCCAGGAGATCAAATTGATGCTTAGTCATGTCATGCATGTGGATCTCGCTCTCGTGGAGTCACCACTGAAAGCGTTTTTAACCAACAAGTTCAAAGTGGTATGGAGTATCCAAACATATTCAAAACGTTGTCTGTAGTTCGAAAATTAAATTTGTTTCGTTGGTCAGATGCACATTTATGTTACATTATACTGTGATGTTGGTTTGGTATGTTTGTTTGAAGCGCAATACACTTATGCGTGCATATAAAATACAAGACTAACTTCGTTTTCGATGTAAGGGAAGCACATTCATCAATAGAACTTTATACACTTTAGCTTATTCCTTAATTAAATTAAGGCTCATGGTGATCACTATACGGTTGTGCATCCGCTACTCAAAATATTCACTTTCGTTACAAGACGGTTCGTATAAATTACCGACGTAATGTATCGATATAGTCATTTAATCCGGCTCTAGTCGGTTTACAAATTAGAATGGTCAGTCGGTGTGCCTGAAGGGCTAGTTCACCGACCATCCAGCCCAGTGTATGACGGTATGAACTCTACATATAATGCAACAGGATCAAGCAGTGTAAAGTGTGATCTAGAATAGTTCATCTTGTTTCCCGCCATAAACTTGGCGCGTTTTTCCTCATTAACTGGATTTTCACATGGTAACGTTAATTCGGGCATACATGACATCAAAAAGGATAAAATGTTAGTATATTCACTTATTATAAAACAACCAGGATGAGAGACGATATGGGTAGACATACTCATGAATAAAGATACTTTATTTTATATCAAATATCAACCTTAAAACTGTTGTTCGATCGCAGTAACCCAAAGCTATAGTTTGAAACAGTTACATAACATCGAAGCTGCTTTCCCAGCGCATAATTTATTCAACTATACATTGATTCGAAATGATTACTCACATGGTTTCTAGCTACAGAAACAAAGCAAATATTGAGCATTTTTGTTCATTATTTGAAGCGTAACTGTGTATTATTATATTCAAGTATATTATGCATTCCCCCATCATTTTCAATGTTTCACCACCGGCAGCCCTGTATGGGTACAGGTGTTTTTACTATGGTTCCTTTGCATAATGTATAAAACCCTCTTTTCTTGTGCATTATGTACGTGAAATGGTGTACTAATTATGCATCTTACAGACAGCAAACTCTATTGATCACACCTCAACCAAGTTATGAAGACGAATTTTTCTTATCATTAAAGATCCATCCATTAAAGGTAGGAGGACCAGTTATAACACATTGTGTTTTTACCTCACATTGAGGCCCATTAAGTTTTGCGTTAAGGTTAGCAACTATTTTAAACTGTTGCGATTTTTCGAATTGACAGTGAGCTTTGGCAAAAATTGCATTGATCATTTCATAGCGAGTATAGAAGAATTCAAATATCATAGATATACTTTTGTAGGTCATATGGTTCTTGAGTTATGTTGTAAAGAGGGCTGAAACAACAACACATAAATTGTAAAACGTACATAACTCATTAACAACAATAAATCAATTAACTTTTCAAAGAATATGATTTGTATCTTGAACTTTTGCAAAACATCAAAGTGTTATTTTTCAATAGAGGCCTTGCATGTGACGTATCATCCCGTAAATATGTCGGACTACTCAAATGCATTCAACAAAAGCATGATTGAATACAAAAATCTACCGTGACAGTTCGTCTCACACACATAACCCTGCACTACGATCAAATGGGTTGATGACAACATTTGATTGAATGGACTGCACCTCAGGCGTCATAACTACGGTGAAGGACACCGGTTCAAATCCTTTGTTTCCGTTGTGGCCGCTAATAATCCTGCAGGCGTCTTATATTCGTTTGGAGCCAATCGATAAAATGATAAAACTATACTATAATACCATGTTTTTGTTCGTACCGCTTACATGAAACGTATTGCAGGCATAAAACTGTCATTGGGGTTACGAGAAAAATATGAGCTCTCACTTGATACCGAAATCTGTATTTTGATGGGGTAAACAGAGGGATGAGGCTGTCAATGGTGCCACACCTTACCACCTTAAGGGGACACTTTGCAATCATCATTTTTACACTTATCTTATACACAAAGAAGGCCCGAACTTGTAAAAAAAATATCGTGATAGGAATGCGTCTTGTAGGTCAATTATATTAAACTATGCATTCGTTTATGATCGAGATTTAAAAAACGATATAGCCTGTTTAAAAATCAGAAAAGATTTTGAAAAAAACAATCAACATTCTTGAATTTATAGTACGGTCTATACTAGTAATTGTTATATCTTTAGTCGTGTAATATTATTACCAAGTACTAATAACTGTCGTTCTTATTCGAAGAAATAAATTAAAACTCGTTATAATGTATCTATAAAGTGCCCCTAGCTCAATACTACTACATGCATAGGCCTTGCACCCATTAACTTTTTCTCTTCTCTTCTCTCTTCAATTTTTCTCACTTTCTTTTCTTTTTCTCTCCTTTCCCTTTTTTTCTACTTGTCAGTCACTAAAGTACTGGGGAAATATGATATTGCGTCACACACCCTTCAGAACCCCCCCCCATCAAGTAAACTACATACCAAGATAATTAAATTGTTGATTTTCTAAAAGAATCAAGAATCATGCCCAACCATTATCAAATATGAAAGACGTGTCAAGGATATTTGGTGTTCTGTGCATGCAATGTTCATTAGAGATAATGGTTTTCTCTCCCGACTACTGTCATTATAGGGCAATTCCATTTGAAATCCATACACCACTTGTTATAGAAGACATGCCCTTAAGCTGTCGAACAGGAAGTGAAAATTTCAAATGGGATTACCTGATTGGGTGACTTTTGCATTTTAAATCTACACCCCTGTGCATGGAGATTAAGGTCATGTCTTCCACAGGGGCATGTGTATGGGTTTCAACTGAAATAGCTCAATCCATCCATGTCATTAATGCTTTCTATACAAGTTTCGTCTCAAATTAATTTGCGCTTCTTTAAAAAATACCGAGAGTGGATATTTTGAAAGCACCCACGCAAGCAGCATGTATATACGCTTCCAAACCCTGGATCACCATTAAAGTAACCACACAAGCAGCGTACGCTTTCCAAACCCAGGCTCGCCAGTAAAGCAACCACGCAAGCAGCGTACGCTTTCCAAACCCTAGATCACCATAAAGCAACCACGCAAGCAGCGTACGCTTTCCAAACCATGGATCACCATAAAGCAACCATGCAAGCAGCGTACGCTTTCCAAACCCTAGATCACCATAAAGCAACCACGCAAGCAGCGTACGCTTTCCAAACACAGGATCACCATAAAGCAACCATGCAAGCAGCGTACGCTTTCCAAACATAGGATCACCATAAAGCAACCATGCAAGCAGCGTACGCTTTCCAAACACAGGATCACCATTACAGCAACCATGCAAGCATCATACGCTTTCCAAACCCTGGATCACCATAGAGCAACCATGCAAGCAGCGCACGCTTTCCAAACCCTGGATCACCATAAAGCAACCACGCAAGCAGCGTACGCTTTCCAAACTCTGGATCACCATAAAAAAACTTTTGGCTCAAATTTTTTGTTACGGTGCACAAAAAAGTGGGCCAAAACCGTTATTTTTAGATTTTGGGCCAAAAAGTGCCATTTTGGCCCAAATTTGACCTCACAGATGAACTTATCAAGTCTTTGCCATTCTAAATATGTATACTTTTACCACGCAAGCATGTCCTAAAAATCATAAAAAGCATTTTGGCAATTTTGGTCAAAATTAAAAAATGATCCTAGCGTACGCTTTCCAAACCCTGGATCACCATAAAGCAACCACGCAAGCAGCGTACGCTTTCCAAACTCTGGATCACCATAAAACAACCACGCAAGCAGCGTACGCTTTCCAAACCCTGGATCACCATAGAGCAACCATGCAAGCAGCGCACGCTTTCCAAACCCTGGATCACCATAAAGCAACCACGCAAGCAGCGTACGCTTTCCAAACCCTGGATCACCATAAAGCAACCACGCAAGCAGCGTACGCTTTCCAAACTCTGGATCACCATAAAACAACCACGCAAGCAGCGTACGCTTTCCAAACCCTGGATCACCATAGAGCAACCATGCAAGCAGCGTACGCTTTCCAAACCCTGGATCACCATAAAGCAACCACGCAACCACGCAAGCAGCGTACGCTTTCCAAACTCTGGATCACCATAAAACAACCACTGACTTATGTCACTTGGCTATTCCAGTTAATATCCATACACACTGGGGGATGTGGTTGGGTTGGATTGGATGTGTGTATATTTGTTTGTTTCAATGTTGCAATATTGGCGCTGATTAAGCTGCTGCCTGCAAATTGCATTGTGTCTGTTTAGGTGTGTTTAATGTACAATTCTAGCAATTTGACCTGCGGGTCACCATTAGAGTTTGAAATAAAACCTTCCTTCCTTCCCTATGGAAGACATAATCTTCCGCACAGGGAGTGTGGATTTCAAATGGGGTCACCCGAATTTCAAATCTACACCCCGTGAGTGGGATTATTAATGTCATGTATTTCAGGAGGTGTATGTATTTTAACTGTAATAGTTCAATGTATCCATGACATTAATGCTTCCTTCTTAAAATACCGAAAGTACATGGTAGTGGTAGTTTGTTATCTATAGGTTTTGACGAAATAAATGTGTTCAATATTATTCAGAAACTAAAACAATCATTAATTTGGTCTGGTGATTCTGTTGAAAAAGCAATAATATATAAACGTGTGAGTTAAGTATACTGAACCTATTCCAAGCCTGCAAAACATTAGTATTCAAATCAATGTTCAAGTCATTAAGACAATAAGATGGCTCTCATATGTATATTAACTCGCTTGAAAAAACCCGACAACGACAATTGCAAGACATACATTAATGTTCCGATACGTCAAAATTGGTTCCAAGGTATGGCAAATTCATTCCGCTGTGTAATCAAATAATTGAATAATTTACATTGTTCTCTTAGTGTCACGTGAATGACAGACTCATACAACAACCCTTTCATTTAGCTCATGACATTTTGAAAGGTAAACGCTACTGTACTCTTTTCGATTTTTTTTTACAATCATGAACTTGCTAAAATAAGCACAAGAGAACGTGACATGTAATATTACATTGAGTTTTGCGATTTGTAGACGAATTTTTTCAAAAACAATCATTGATTGAAGAAACATGTCATGAGGTTTTGATATTAATACACACGTTGTAAAAATGCTGAGGTCATGGCTGTCATGATGATATATAATTTACATAAAATATAATGTTATCGAATAAATTCAATTGTTTAAATAATCTTCCGAATGATAAATGCTAAACCCAAAGCTTACTCCCTATTCCAGAAAAATACAGAACTAATTTTTTTTTGAATAAAAAAAATATTATCCTGTTTTGTCAAATGAAACATACCGTAGCTAAATCCTAATCCTTTAGTTAGTCCTAACCAGCAATAAAAGTCAAATTTTAATATTTAGCCAATTTTTGGAAATAAGGGCCAGAAACATGCGTTTTTAGGGTGTTTTTCGTATGCTGTGACAATCAAGCCCAAAGACTTGTACCAAGACTAATTTCAGTTTATGCATTCTAAATGTTAGAAAAGACATGTTTCATTCTTATAACCAACCATTTAATTATAGTAACAGAAAAAAAGTGAAAATTAGAGCAAAATTTCGGCATATTCTCAAGATTTTGAATGCTTAGACTTGCTCCAAGTCTGTGATTTTTGTGAATCGATTGTCAGAAAACATGCCGAAAATGCATGTTTTGGCCTTTTTTTCAAGAAATTAGTAAAATAATGAACTTTTTCTTTTATCTCCAGGACTAAATGAATGATTAGGATTGAGCTATATTTCATTTGGCAGAACTTGATATTTTTTAAATCCCAAAAATTAGTGCTGTATTTTTCTGGAATGGGGAGTAGAATACTGTGATAGAAATGAATATATAATGGGAAACGACACCAACCAAATAATCTTAATTTATTACCCGCCTTAATTTCAATTTATAAGGTTAAGCGTTTTGACTTGTTCTTGTATACGATATCAATATGAGCAATATATTGATAACATTCTCTTGCAATCTCTGACATCCATTTGCTTAAGTTTTCATAGTGTACCGTACCGAATTCTCAGAGAATTCATTTCACAAATTTTAAGTACAAATCTCTGTGTTCCCATATCCCAAAATACATCGTGGTTTTAACCTCTATCACGAATAATCACTACACAATCAAGTGCGTGATTGATATGTCGTGTGTAAGAGATTGATGTTTATCTTGTCAATTTGTCAAAATCAATGTGCCGAAAAATGACGGACATTGTCACTTTTCTTCCGATTATTGTCATATTGTGAAATACAAAATTGTTGAGGCGTCAGTTCAATATGATAAGAAAATATTTCTGCTGATGACTCCACATTGCGTAATAATTCGCCCAAAAGGGTACACATTAGTGACATTTCTTGTCCGTCAAGCTGGCTTTCATTATATGTGTGACGTATTTATAGGTTAAATACAAATGCATCATGGGTAATCTGAAACGATTGTATCTGATTAAAATCATCTGTATTTCAACTTTCAGCAATTCAATTATTACACAAAATCATGGAGACCATTTGATATGACAGAAAATAACAGTTACATATATTGAAGACCCACTGTAGAGCTAAGTAATTACAGTAACATGACTTGTAATGTCGTGATTATTATGACTGATATCTAATGAGAATATCTAAAATATGTTGATTGTCTTTAGATTACATCGATGTACCAGTGGGGTTTTGACTGGTGATTGTATAAGATAAGGTATCTCACGTTGAATGTTATTAAACATAGCATGACGAGAGAGGGAGAGTAAGAGGGAAAGAGAGACGGAATAGCAAATGGAGATAGAGAAAAAGAAATGACGAGAAAAGAAAAAGCAAGAAGGAATACACTCTTAAAAAGTCTACTGAAATTTGACATGATTTCTAGCCAAATGAGATCTCTCTAAATTTTTAGTTAAATTTACCAGAAATCATATGAAATTTGACCCGAAGAGTGGCAAGTTTTAAACGGATTTACTCAAATTTGACATAATTTCTGATCAACTTTAACTAAAACACTAGTTTGACTAGGCCTTTTTAGAGTGTAGTAAAGAAAGAGTCAAAATAACATACACCATGATAAATTTAAAATACGGAAATATTAGATGAAAGAAATTAACGCTCTGTGTGTTAGCCATAGGCTTTGAATTTTGAACAATATCTCATTTAGGGATGAAAGAAATCAATGCTCTTCAATATAAAAAGTCCAAGTTGTGAGATATTGTCTCAAAATATCAAGAGCTATCTTAAGAACCACTGAACCAATACTATGCTTGTTTGTACTCATTTTGATTAATATTTCACGTTATTTTAAATATGGTCATATCAAAATTCGCAATTCTGATTTTCTTTTTATTTGAAATTTTTTTAAACTTGTCATCTGCAGTCGACACCCGCTTGTAGAGAGAGTTTTAAGGAAATAAAATAAAACGAAAATTGTCAATTGTGAAAATAAACCCAAAGAAAGAATGTTGAATAGAGAAAGTATAGATACGTGCAAACCTGCCAAGATTACTCTTTCTCAGAATAAAAGTAATTTTCTTGAATTACTTCTAAAAAGTGCACGCCTGATTAGATGCATTTCTACTGTGTACACCTAAATATGGCGTAGAAGCCTTCCGATAGATTGACTTATTCGATCACGGTGAACAAATTACGTTACGTTACTCGCACCACACATTGAAAGAGTGATTTAGCCATTTGAGAGCTAATAAAATATTTTAATGAGCACAATTTGTGACCCGATACATGAGTTAATGTAATAATAACAGGCAATCTAATAATATATAAACAGTAACCTTAAGCTTATACAACAACAACAACAACAACAACAACAACAACAACAACAACAATGTAATGATTATAATAAATAAATAAACGACAGGAATAATTTTTAATATATAACAGCTGTGTTTTAATTGCACCTGGTATATCAATGAAGTTATGTTAAAGCGCCGGGGATATAGTGAATTCAATATCAAGGCACCATCATAATTTACTCCGCTAATTCCAACTCATAATTGCTACAAAACACATAATTTCGCTCGTTTAAAATCATATTATATTACTCAGATAAGAGCAATAAAATTGTCATAATTATTGACTTATGAATTGTTAATTTGAGCGAAAATAAGAAAATAAAATATTATATACGTTGCGATAATCAACAAGGAGAATAATTCGTCATGTGAGTGCGAAAAGTCGCTCACGGGAGCAACTTTATCACATGAGGAGCAATCTCAAAACCTAACGCCCTAATGATCAACACATTCGGCAGGTTTTTGGATCCATCTACAAATAAAATTTCAGAATTTAACACAAGGCAGCCATTCCACACACATGACAAATCATGTCAGTTTGTAAATGATTCTTGTTATTATTGTAAAATTCATTCATAATTTTGACGTTTATTGTCATAATGTATTCACACATGGGTGGATATGTGATGAATACAATGAAACAGTCATGTTGATCAAATGTTATTATTAGCTTCATTCTGAAAAAGATTCGTTTTTGATAAATATATTGTTATATTGTTAAATTCATTCATAAATATATTGTTATATTGTTAAATTCATTCATAATGTTGAAGTTTTATTGTCATAATGTATTGGATTATGTAAAGTGTGCTGAGGCTTGTGGTTCAATGTCTAGGCGTTGTGCCTGTGCGTAGCGCACTATAAATCACTGAGCTTCTTCTTATGGGTGTGGATATGTGATGAATACAGTGAAAGTCATGTCGATAATAATTATGTTAAAAATAACTTCAATATGACATGGTAAAAAAATATGACCAAACGCCTTGAGTTTATTACACATCGTTTACATATTGCGTTAATGCTTCAACATAAAAAGTCCACGTTTTGAAATATTTTTCTTAAAATATCACTATCTCAAGAACCACAAATACTGGGTTTGTTTTTACTCTTTTAATACATTTTTCATGCTGAATCCAAATACGGCCATGAAAATATACAATTCTGATTCTTTTTATTTAATTTTTTGTACTTGTCTTCTGCAACCGACATCCGTGTGGAGAGAGTTAGGTTTCTTTTATACGTGTACCACGCCCATACCACAGAGAATGGAAAATAACTTGAGTAATAGCTTAAAATACGTGTATCGAATTGTGCAAGACCACCAAGGGCATTCACTATATAAATTCTACAAGAGCTGAAAATAACTTCCCCAGTGAGATAAAAATCAATGCACGGTTTTATCCTGATTTGTATGAGCTTCTATCGTTCAGTTAAATTATTCAAAGCCGATTTGTTTTTTTCTACAAAAGCTTAAGAGTATAGGGAGCCGCGTGTAAAGAAGGATTATCAACGCTCAACCAAATTAGACGATCAAATTTATAATAAACAAATGTATTAATCAATCAATAAACAAATAAATAAATAAAATATAAAAACACAAAGAAATTGAATATTTAAATGAGTATCAATAAATTTCAAATGAAATGTATGTTTTTTAGTAATATTTTTGAATTTTGAATAATAAATAAGTAGAATAATTATATTTGGATATTTGTAGATATACCATGTAAGCAGCGTACGCTTTCCAAACACAGGATGGCCATTAAAGCAACCATGCAAGCAGCGTACGCTTTCCACACCTCGGATCACCATTAAAGCAACCACGCAAGCAGCGTACGCATTCCAAACACAGGATCACCATAAAGCTGCCATGTAAGCAGCGTACGTTTCAAACACAGGATCGCCATTAAAGCAACCACGCAAGAAGCGTACGCTTTCCGAACCCATGATAAACACTAAAGCAATCACGCGAGCAGCGTATGCTTGTATATTATTATTATTGATTAATTATCATCATTATTATTATCATTATCATTATTATTATAATAATTAATTACAAAATGGTCAACGCTGACATTGTACCCTTACCTGAATTTCAAATGCATGATAAAAAACAATAAGCACTAGCAGGCCCAGTGTGGAAGCGCTGATGAGCGATTTGAGCACGATGGAGTAGGAATCTTCCTGTAAATGAAAAAGGAAAAGAAAATAATCTTAGCAATGCAAATACTTACATCGACACATTCATAGCAAATAGTTTTTTAAACATCTTTTGTGAAAAAAACTGTTATAGCTGCTCTGTCTGACCAATTTCTGCATTATTTAATTGTACACACATGACACCTGGTATATATTTCAGATGGGGCTTCCTTGCACTAACCGGTCGAAGTCTTTGGTTCTTAAATTTGGTTAATCTTTCGATTAATATGATTTTACGATTACTGTAGCTGATATAGATATTCTCGACCAATTTCGTTTTCGGTAATAATTTTAAACTAGTTTATGTTATTATGCAATTGAATACATGAATACAAAATCGACCAATTTCGTTTTCGGTAATAATTTTAAACTAGTTTATGTTATTATGCAATTGTTTCAACAGTTTGAACAGTTTATTTGATAAAATCATTAGACAGTTGGGGCATTTTAACATCAATGTTTTTATTTTTTTCACATGAAATGTTTTTTTTTTCTTCAATTGGATTGACTCTTTATTTTGTCTAATATATCCCATTTTTTAGCTTTAATTGTATGATTGACTTTTGTATAATAGCAGGTGTTTTATTATTACTTCATGTGACGCCTCAAGTTTAGCAGCTCTGGGAATAAAACATGTTTCATAATTCATTCTTTCATAAGTAATGATAACATGAAAATAGGACCCACACGACGAAAGACGTATATAAAAATGCTAAAATCATTTCTCCAACAACGTTTCATATTACGCACTTCCTAATAATTCGATCGTTAAAAGTCCATAAATATGAGGAAATATTATGATGTGGATATTGCGTGGTCTTTTGATTTTGTGACAGGCTAAGCGATGCTGTGAAAGACGATAAATTTGAGCAAAACAACAAGTATGTCTTCTAGCTGTATACGTGTCATGTGCACGCATGCGTAAATGAAAATAATGGAGGCACAAAGGTAGAAGAAAATGGAAGGTGTCATTGATTTCTAAATGTGAAAAGGTAATAAGCAAAGTTAACCAAAATTATGTCACAGTGCTTAGGGTTTTATACATCTTATTTCAAATATAATATTATGATAATAATAATAATCAAATAAGTTTTACGTTGTGTCTTTATGATAGTAAAATAACGCCTTTGTGTACAAGAACAATGTCAGTATAGATATCAAGTATATTATGATCCCTAAAAGACGTTTCCAATACTAAAACACACCTATGACAACTAAACTTAATTGGAAACGTTTCCATGACAACTAAATTGGAAACCGTTGCTCTAATCCTGTCTGTAAAAAATCGTTTGGCAAAATTGAGAATATAAATAAATAGTGGTCATATTTCCCGCGCACTGAGTAATTTGAACTAAGCAAAGTAGATGGTTGATCAAGATATTTATAGCAAAATATTTGAGAGAAAACGAGCAGCGAGGGTGGAGAGTGTTATTCGATGCCATCAACAGGTATAAACACAGCGTAATTTAAGCGGATAAGAACAACAAACAACATGACTTCAGCGCGGGCTAATTTGGTTTTGTTGCATTAACGATGCCTGGGTAGGATTGCAAATTAACCAGCAGACGAAGCATGGGACTTCTAATACCTCATGGCAATAATATGTGTAGGTGTGCAGTGTTTTTTTCAGTGTTCTGATTGAATTTGGTTACGCTCACCACGAAACTAACTAAGTACAAAAACCGAAGTCATTATCAACATCCAAATGAAAATAACTCAGGAAATTTATGATTGAAATACAATACTATTGATTTGAACATGTTTGTGAAAGCATATCAATAATAAAACTGGATTCTATATGTTTTATTAAGAATTGTTATGAAACCTACTGGCAAATTTATTCCATTGAATTATTTTGTGTTTAGAGTGTTTACTCTAAGCAGTTATGCCAAGCCTGATAATAAAATTTAGGATGTATTTCATAGATTTTTTTCTTTTGAATAAATGGTATCCTTTGTTGAAATAAATGTATACAATACCAAATTTCGCATCTAAATTGATTATTACTGCTGAATGTATACCAGCGTTTCTATTATGTAAATACCTCGTATCAAGAAAAAATAACAAAACATTAACAAAAGTGCGGGAAAGATATCATTGAGGTACCTGGATCTAGCTTCATATAGATGAACTAATGACGTCATAAAGTCATGTAACATTTACATCTCTCACCAATGATTATGTAAAACCCCAGATATGACGTATAGCACGCGACGTGTCTCTACTCTTTATTTAACACGTCCTTGGTTTCGCAGACAATTTCCGTCAATACAAATACACCTTTTTCCTTTCCAAAATCCACGAAGCGCGCCAAAATTGTGTACCGAACATTTGACATGATAGCAACGAGCAAATATCGCCTGACTCAGGTGACGAGTAAATTTAATGCTTACGGAAATTGTTAGTACCTTCCCAGCTCCTGCAACAGCATGCAGAGCTCTTTCCATTAACTATAAATATATATACATATATATAGATATATCCACAGCAAGCAACTACTAGTAACTATAAGGAATATGCCTAACATAGAAAGGTGCCATTATTTGAAATGCCATTGATAAAATATACATGAAATATAGTATACAGGTATTGATTCAATTAGCACATTAAAAGCGTCAAAACGCGGAAAATAATAATGAAATCTATTTTTCTAGACATATTCCAAGGATTTTTCTCACATTGGAACTCATCTGTTTATCACACGAGGTCAGCTGTACTAGCTATAGCAGCTATACCTAAAACGTATATCTTATGCATAATGCGCAGTTCTATTTATTCTGTATATCTATTACTGCTCATTAATACCGTCAAAAATAACAAGAGTATAAATTTCCACAGCCAAGATTTTCATAAAAAACACAGCTTAAATACCAAGTGGTCAGATTGCTTATACTCAACGCATATATTAATCTATGTCATTCTGAATTCTGACTCTTGCTTATAACATTTGGAATTTAATTTCCTTACTTTCCTTAGGCATTTCGTACCGCTTAGACAGCGTCCTTTTCACGTTTAACTTCTCCAGCTACTCAATTTAGAATAATCGCATCGCAACAGGTTTTCCAAATTAAACCAATTCCACTCAGGGCGACTAGATTTAATTGACCTTTTTTAGTGATACAAAATAAATTAGATGCAACCTATCTTACAGTACGATAGACCATGTCTTTTTATTTTAAATAATGGATAATTAATGCTGAAAACTAATTAAACAGTAGTTGACCTTTGCTGCTTGTATTTTGTTTTAATTATTTATTTATTTGAGATCAGTTCTTGTCACATTTAGTCAAGGCAACGAGATGACTGCTATGAAAAATTAAACATTGAGCTATTCCAATTAAAATCCATACTACCCCTCTGGAAGATTTAGCTCAAGTTTGCCACAGAGGGAGTATCAATTTTAAATAGGATAGACGATTGGGTAACTTCCTTTTGTAATACTCAAATTGTGGAAGATATAGGGAAAATACAGGGGGAGTATGGGTTTCAAATTGATTACCTCTGACCAATTACATTTGAAAAACATACTCCCCCTGTGGAAAATATTTTCAAAATCTTCCACAGTACAGGGGTAGTATGAATTTTAAATGGAATAACCCGTTCCACTCAATAAAACTGTGCTTCGTAATTTCAGGTTTGCAGGTAGATGAATGCCTTATACTGCACGGGGTTTATAAAATTTCAACATAATCTCAACATACGTTTTAAATTTTAAAAAACCACTGCAACAATACATTTAGTAATGTTGTCAAAATGTTATTGTAAAATGTTTGGGACAAATATTTTTTGCTAAATATTTTGTCAACAGTTAAATAATACGTTTTGCATCAAATTTTCAAAGTGTGTTTTTTTAATAGTAAATCATATTTTACGTTTTAAAAAACGTTTTATATTCCTTATATACCCCAACATTTAAACGTTTTCTATGTGTTTGCCGGTATCTTACTCTATAAATATGCATGGCAGACTCAAAGTTTATTTTATATGAATGAAACCAGTTGAAAGCGAGCCTTTGTAAAGCTGAAATTTACCGATTCAAGCACATGCAAATTATCAAGCACGTTAAATATATTCATTTATGGGTAACTAAGTGTTTTTTTACGAGCGAGCCCATTATGCTCAAGAAAATTCATTATTTACAGAAACCCTTTTTATGCAAATGGTTGACATTTCAGATATCCACACGATATAGCGATCTTAATTCAAAAGATAGCCTGCTCAATATTAAGATATGTGATCCATGCCAAATCTGTTCCGGATCAGGTTCGGTTAACGCTTCACAGCGTTGTAACTACCATAATAATATTACGCCAGTAATAATGATGCACAATTCACACATAACGTGTTATTACGCATCTAATCCGGATTTTATTAGGTTCGAATCAATCTAGATGAGTACCAACGTATAGATATTCCAAATTGTCAAATTTATTTTGGTTTTGTGATTTATCAGCATGCTTTAATATAATTTTTCGATGCAAGCAGCAACGGGCAGAAACACACCATGGTTATCACTTAGAATTAAAAACAAAAACAAATGCAATATACGATAGCTACACTGGACTACATGCTGAAAAATTGCAGTTTGTTTTACTGTTTCATGGATTATGTAAGCAGTAATATACAAAAAATATTATATTAATGTGTGCGGATGGGTGTGTGGCGGGGTGTGTTGGCCTGGGGTGTTGGGGTGTGTACATGTGATTCTGTAAAGCAACCATACAAGCAGCGTACGATTTCCAAACCCAGGATCACCATAAAGCAACCATGCAAGCAGTGTACGCTTTCCAAACTCAAGATCATCGCAAAGCAACCATGCAAGCAGCGTACGCTTTCCAAACCCTGGATCACCATAAAGCAACCATGCAAGCAGCGTACGCTTTCCAAACTCAGGATCACCACAAAGCAACCACGCAAGCAGCGTACGACTTCCAAACCCAGGATCACCATAAAGCAACCATGCAAGCAGCGTACGCTTTCCAAACCCTGGATCACCATAAAGCAACCATGCAAGCAGCGTACGCTTTCCAAACCCAGGATCACCACAAAGCAACCACGCAAGCAGCGTACGCTTTCCAAACCCTGGATCACCATTAAAGCAACCACGCAAGCAGCGTACGCTTTCCAAACCCTGGATAAGCAGCGTACGCTTTCCAAACTCAGGATCACCACAAAGCAACCACGCAAGCAGCGTACGCTTTCCAAACCCTGGATCACCATAAAGCAACCATGCAAGCAGCGTACGCTTTCCAAACCCTGGATCACCATAGAGCAACCATGCAAGCAGCGTACGCTTTCCAAACTCAGGATCACCACAAAGCAACCACGCAAGCAGCGTACGCTTTCCAAACCCTGGATCACCATAAAGCAACCATGCAAGCAGCGTACGCTTTCCAAACTCAGGATCACCACAAAGCAACCATGCAAGCATCGTACGCTTTCCAAACCCTGGATCACCACAAAGCAACCATGCAAGCAGAGTACGCTTTCCAAACCCTGGATCACCATAAAGCAACCATGCAAGCACCGTACGCTTTCCAAACCCTGGATCACCATAAAGCAACCATGCAAGCAGTGTAAGCTTTCCAAACCCTGGATCACCACAAAGCAACCACGCAAGCAGCGCACGCTTTCCAAACCCTGGATCGCTATTACAGCAACCACGCAAGCAGCGTACGATTTTCGAACCCTGGATCGCTATTAAATCAACCACGCAAGCAGCGTACGCTTTCCAAATACCTATGATTTAACTCATTCATGAGTAGTAAGCCTTAATTAGTAGCATAGCTTAATTATACTTGGATAGTTTTGAGCAATTAGCTTCCTACTACAGAATGTGAACTACATGTAGTTTTTGCTGTTTGATATTATATTATATTTTGTTGCTTATCCCTAAAGAAGAGCAGTTTATCTTCTGGAAATGTCTGTCGGGTTTTTTTTTCTGTCTGTTTGGTTGAAACTTCTGTGAGCTCTGGAATTGGTAATATTTGGCTATACCCTACTGTGCCTAGTGTTCCTTGTTAGATAAAGTTTGTCTGCCTATGTGCACATACATGTAGTGAATCTTAATCACTTGTTCAAGTGTACTTTTGTACATATATTCCTATTGGTTACTATACTGTTTTTGCATATATGTTAACACTTCTGAAAGCCGTGAAATTCGTATTTTTTTTTTTCGAACATTACCTTCTTCTGTGCCCCCTCTTCGTACCGTCTTTTGTTTTACTCGTTTCCCTACATCAAGTTGATATATACCATGCGTGTTCTTTTCATTAACTCGCGGTGCATTTACATATAGATCTTGGTATAAGGAGATACGTGTACACGTCGTCTTGTCACTCAAACATTACTTGCTAAAACGAGAAATGCTACATAGCGCTTCAATACCTTAAAAATTGCAATAAAGCAATTTCATTGTTAATGTTGTTGATATAAAAATACAAAATGTTGATACCATTCAAAAGGTCAATTTATATAATACATACATGCCTGTGAGTGTTTGCCACCTTCGGATCTTCATTTACACGATTTGAGCATCGCGTCTCTTGAGACAGACATGTATACGTATCGGTATTCTCCTATGAACATGATTTAGCATGGTCTCAAGGTTACTTCAATGTCACCTCCGGATTCTGATATCTTTATTTTTTGATTACAAATTTACACGTTTCAAAACAATGTAATAACATTACATTCAATCTGACTGGAAGCCACCAAACAGATGTGCCCATAAAACCTTAGGCTTAAGTCATTTTATTTTCCATTTTAAGATTTATGCGTGATCTCATCTTGTAGACAATTAAATTTTTAGTTATAACACAATATAATTCAATTGTCAATTTTGTTTCAACAATATTACAAATGTAAAAAATGACACATTGACAGCATTCTCTCGGGTTTTATTTTTCTGATAACCTTGTATTTCGTTACCTATGGGAAAGTTAAAAACAATACACATTTATTTGTATTGAAGTTATGTCGTAAACATCCAATTGTGATCATATTTCCAAACGTGTCTGACCACAGATACTCCATGTTCTATGGTCTGACAAAGCAAGTATGACATGAGTTCGAAAATGCACGTGCAAATACTCAAACATAAAAATAAAATATTTAAACAAAAACTAAGTAGTAATGCAATAAATTTTCATACGAAATAAATTCAAGGTAATTACAGCTCAAATATACAATATTCAGTTAGCAATGATATTAATGTTAGTATGATCACAGATCCGTATCAAACATTCTCATTTGATTTGACAAATTTTGACAAGTGTAATTGATGCTTAAAGCTTGCCATAACGATAAAGACACAACACGTAGATGGCACTAAATCATTTAAAACGTTATCCTTACATAGTAAATTATGTGGGTTATACATGTATCTCTAGCTTTGTTCTAAGGTACGGATGATGAGCGGCTATGTCGTGTAAGGCTTCTTAACGTCATACTACAACTCAAACAAAATGGCGCCGTGTCGTTCATGGCGTCACTCACAGCCAAGTTATAGTTTAACATAACATAAGGCGTTGATGCATATTTGCCCCATGGAGTTAGGTTTGTTGGACTACTTGATGTTAAAAAGAAATACTGTATATATATGACTTCAAAACAAACTGAGCAGGTTCAAGGAATGGATTTAAAATACTCACATCTTGATGGCTAACACATTAGTAAATCGCCTTTGGGGAATGACTACACCCAGAATTAAAAGACACATAGAGGTTAATTTTCATATAAAAGACAACTCTGATTTAATCATTAAATTTACTGAATTCCCGATGAATGGCCATTTTATGGAAATAATAATAATATTACCTCGATTACATTTTCAAAAAAAAATACGGCAAATAAAATCAAAATCCCGAATCAAAATATAAACTATACTCACTTTGCAAAAAAATTCCTTGAGTACTTAATTTTATTTTATACAAATATTTTATACTACTGGATGAATAATGCTCTGTAACGAGAAATAAATAATCATCTATAATTTGAACTCGCTCGTATACTTAAATCAACGGTTTGGACAGTAATTGCTCAGGTGATAAGCAGAAAATTTGACATGTGCTCATTGTGGCGCATACATCGTAAAAGATTTGCCTTAAAACATTGGCTTTTTAAAGTTCAAGGTAGTTGAACTGCATATCGTAATTTGTAACAAGAAAATAGTTTCACAAAGTGCTATTCCAGTTGAAATTCCACCCCCTATGGAAGACATGACCTTATTTTAATCTCCCAAACAGGGGGTGTAGATTTCAAATCGAATCACCCATTAAAAAAAAATTCAGGCAACCCAATTTGAAATTAACACTCCCTGTGTGGGAGATTTAAGGTTACCTTCCCCGGTGTCTTCTTGGTGATGATATAACCTCATTTTTTGTTTTGTGGTGTGTACTTCAAAATTGAATTTTATATCCCAATGTCGTATCAGTATCATGCGTAGCTTGAAACATAGATCTATATGCTTGAAATTATATCATGATAAATAGGCAGTCAATCATCATGTTTCGTAATGCTTCATTTAAAGGTCACACGGAGTACTGTACCAAAGCCATGTATTAGTCTGTCTTCATAATTAGGAGCAAAAAAAAGGTTATATAAAAAAATGATAAATTATAATATTTATTTCGAAAAAAAAAATCGATAACACATGATAACATTGATTCATGATAAATAAGAAATAATTGAATTAATCTATATTTGGAAATGGTAACTGACGATATATACAGTAAATAACTCGGACGATGGAGGAAAATCGTCTATAGTGTCATTGCGGGTTTCACCCGTGACACAAATTGAAATTACATTCCTGACAAAACATTCGTCATCGGGGAGTTTCCGTAGTTTTTAATCAAAACAATCAAGTACGTCACTTGTGATAATTTGTTGTGCGATAGCTATGTCCACCTTCATCACCAATGCGATGGAATTAAACAAGTACTGCATTTTAAAAAGCACATGATAATCCGGCTAATTTAGAGCTCGCCAACGGATGATTAAGTATGTTTGATTGTTTGGTATATAGCACACGGTTGTTTTTTACTTTAAAAGCGACTGAACGTTCCAAAGTAAATGTAAGCTTCACTTTCTAAATATTTGGATTGATAAATAGTCACTCAAATTAAATCAGAATCTTTGAATTTACGACCGAATTTTCGAATTACTGACCTATTTTGAATTGGTGACTACATTGCTTAATTTGGTATACTCTTTCTTCTTTTTTCATTTTCTTTTCCTCACTTTCCCTTCCCTTTCTTTCATTTCCCCCTCTTTCTTTCTTCTTCATCCCTTCTTTTTTCATCTTCTTCGTCGTCTTCTTCTTTGTCTTCGTTTTCCTTTCTTGTCCCCTCTTTGTCTTTATTTTGCCATCCTGTTTGTATATCTTTAATTGCAGTCTCGGCCATCGTAATCAGTGGTTACATCACGGAGCATGCTTATATATGACTGACATGTTACCACTGGTCTTCCAACCCAGACCGTCCCCCAGACTGGGTTTCTAAATCCCTACCATGCTTACAGTAATCCCCATGATTAGTTTGCAATCTCAGTACAGATTGCCTTCAACTTACACTTTCAAGTTGTACATTTGTCAATGTTCGATGGCCTGGATATAAAACCAGGTAGCTGAGATGAACTCTGTATTGGGGTTAAGGAACTGTGTCCTTGAGATTGTCATGTTTGAGATCCTAGTGTGTGTTAAAGTCATTCTTTGAGTGTAGATGCATATTGGGGTTAAGGAACTGTGTCCTTGAGATTGTCATGTTTGAGATCCTAGTGTGTGTTAAAGTCATTCTTTGAGTGTAGATGCATATTGGGGTTAAGGAACTGTGTCCTTGAGATTGTCATGTTTGAGATCCTAGTGTGTGTAAAGGTTATTCTTTGGGTATAAAAGCAAATTGGGGTTAAGGAACTGTGTCCTTGAGATTGTCATGTTTGAGATTCTAGTTGACATTTGGGGGAACATAACACACACATTTACAAAATGTATATGGATTATAAAGATTTGGAAATACATTATAACAATAAAAACGATATTTTCGGCTATCAGCATGATCAGTTAACCAACTAAACACTTGATACAAAATGCGTAAAATTATCTAACATACAGGAAATAATGGTAAAATCGTAAAGCCAATCTGCTGAGGACTTCCTTACTGGCAATATAATGCACAAGCAAACTACACAGCAATGAGATAAAGTACCCCGTTCGCCCCATTGTGATTTGTACTTGTAGTAGAGGATGTACAACGTCGAGGGAACGCGCTAACATCCGTGGCCCCGTAGAAGGAAACCGCGCCAAGATTCCAACTCAATTCGCAAAGGATATTAAAGACAGTATTGTTGCATACCTATATACAGATGTGAGCACGGGGAGGAGAGGAGGACAATGGCGACATCATTTTCTACAGGCATCCCTTTACACTTGGTTTTAAGAATACATGAATCAATCAAATTATTGACAAGTTGATGATTGAGGACTATGTGGTATGTCAATCAACATGTTCAAACATTCAATGTCATCAAAATCTCATCTTTATATATCCTGAGTATCCTTACAAGTGCCTAGTACAAGAAAAAATAACAACATTCAGAAAGATAAAAATAGAGTACGTGTTTCACGTACAACCATAATCTGGAAAACATACATTGCTGTCTAAGTTGTATTGTTACGTAAACGGAATAAAAAACCGTAACACCAAACCGCGCAAAAAATTAAAAGAAAAAAGGAACACACAAAAAAAAAAAAAAAAAAAAAAAAAAAACGTACACCCCTGCCATATACACCCCCCCCCACACACACACACAACGATTTACGGAAAGCCATAAACATAAACCTAACTGAAATTTAACAAAATTATGAAAAAAAGAAGAAAAAAAAAAAAAAGAAACACGCGGTTTTATTATCAGAGTCCGGGTTGCCTTGACATACAAATTAGAATTAAACTGAAATTTCCAGAGTCATAAAAAGGAAAGCGTACGATCTTGTCCAGTATGAACTGATATACAAATTAAATTTGAAATTATATTTTGTGAGAACCACGACCAGGAAAGTGCACGTTAGTTTTAAATTAGCACTGATGCACACAATTAAAAAACGTTTTCCGAAGAACTACATAATTATGACCAGTAATGCGCACAAATTAAAATTAAATTGTCCGGAGAACCTAGACCTGGAAAGCGCACGTTAGTGTGAGAGTTGCACTGATGATACACAAATTAAAATTAAATTTTTCCGGAGAACCTGGACTAAAAAAGCGCACGTTAGTGCCCGAGTTGCAACTGATGATACACAAATTAAAATTAAATTGTCCGGAGAACCTAGACTTGTAATGCGCACGTTAGTGTGAGAGTTGCACTGATACACAAATTAAAATTAAATTGTCCGGAGAACCTGGACCTGGAAAGCGCACGTTAGTGTCCGAGTTGCACTGATGATACACAAATTAAAATTAAATTCTCCGGAGAACCTATAGACCTGGAATGCGCACGTTAGTGTGAGAGTTGCACTGATACACAAATTAAAATTAAATTGTCCGGAGAACCTGGACCTGGAAAGCGCACGTTAGTGTCCGAGTTGCACTGATGATACACAAATTAAAATGAACAATAATTTATCCGACGAACCCAGACCAGGAAAGTGCACGTTAGTATTCAGGCTTTAATGATATACACAAACTAATATTTTTTTTATTGTTAAATCAATCATTTTAAAACCAAAATTAGTTACACGAAATGACCTAATCTATACCATTGCATTTGTAATTCAAGAAGGGAAGCTGCAATAGCTGCCAGGTGTCATATTTTTAAATGTTTGTTCGTTTACACGGTCGCTCCGTGTTGAAATACACTTGGGTCCTGATTGGACCAGGTCGTAAGCAAACTGTTCAAACCAGGCTAATAGCCTGTAAGCTTACTGGCCTTATCATGTGTATACAATATTAGCTTATAGAATATGTGGAAATTGCCAAATGTCCACAAGGCAGCTATTGCAGATACGACATACTCCCTTGATATATTATTTTTATGCTTTTTGAGTGCTCTTATGATATAGGCTAATGATTGAAGTTAATAGCTCTCGACCTAAATATGCTAAAAGGCTCGGTAGGTATACCACATTGGTGGTAATATGCGAGCAGGTCGCTTACAATCATTATTGTTTTACACAATACACTTTTCATCAACACGACATTGTTTTAAAATAAATGATAGAAAATGTATAAATTTGATATGATAGATGAATCCGCTGCAAGTACTAGTAAAGCCAATATTAAATATATTTTGTATTTCATCAACGATTAGATTTTAAACATGCCACTTTTTGTACAAGTTGTCTATTATTTGCACTTTAGCCTGCGCCAACCAAGTGGTATACTATTTTAGCTCTCTGCCAGCTTCCCTTACTACATCTAAAATCAGCTTGCACCTCACGTAACTTTCTTGCTGTTCCCATTTTTTCTCGCTCTTTTGAAAGCATTAATTTGGTTCTGTAAAATCTCTACAGTATTCAACGAGCGCTGCTTCATCTCTTTCTTATTTAATCTTACACCAGAATGGGTTGTTCCAGTTGAAATCCATCACCCCTGTGGAAGACATGACCTTAATCTTCCATACCGGGGTTCACATAGAGTTCCCCCATTCAGGTAACCCCATTTGAAATTCACACTCCCTGTGTAGAAGATCAAGGTCATGTCTTCCACACCGGGTGTATATATTGTAACTGGAATATCCCGCTGTATCCATCTTGTGTTCCTGAGCTAGACGACTTGAATAGAGAACAGTCTCACAGCAAATTTGACATCTTTTTAGAAAACCTCCCAATTGAGCGTTGGATTGGGATGTTCTTTCGTTGCTCCGCAAATTTAATAACAGTGTGTTTATATATTCAACCCATGCAATCGTGACATTCGGTATTCAATACAATGGTAGAATAGACATATGCACTATACAACTGCTGAATGGTAAAGACATTCTGTAGACAAACATGCTTTTCATATATTTTTGTAAGCATTTCACATAAGAACTCAAAAGTTATGGCGATGCACATATTTATCTTTGATATGCTTCAATGATCGCTGGCATGTAACATTTTGCAAATTGCTCTTGAAAACGTCAACGCATGCGAAGGTATACACTTAAAATTATTTTAATGTTGAGCGGGTAGTATAAAAAGGCCTCATAAAATAGCTGCCTGCAGGTGTTACGTGTACAATAGAATGCAGAAATTGATCAATATTCATCGAGCAGCTATTACAGATAGGGTCGTCTTTAACATGTCGATGTATATTCTTTATAAATGTCACATTTGTTTGTTTAAAATACAACAAAACATCTAAAAACATATTTGTCAAATAAACGGGTAATTAGAAACAAATCTGAAAGAGCAATTTTAAATGTCACGGCCTTTACATTAAAATGATTAAAACTGAGAAAAGGTGAAATAAACAAACCACACATAAACACAAAGAAAGCAAAATAATAGCAGCATAGAACATAGCATAAAGTTCAGTTCAGTTTAGTTAAATACAAGAGAGGCATCTTACTTTCCTTTTATACTTCCGGTCATTCCCTCCCCTCCCCTCCAATCCCATGTCCTCACTGCATTTAGTATAGTCGGAACCCGGAAGTACAAATGTACATATGATAATTTAAAAAAGAAATCCAGACTGATGACCGAGGTTGTTGTGCGCCATTAGCGCCAATTCGGCTTGAAATGTCGGTGGGGGGGAGGAGGACAACCGTTGTTAAAATTGTTAAAAATTGGCTGAAAAGAACAAAAAATTGGTAATTTTGCCGAAAGGTGTGTGGGGGGACATATTGTAAGTCAAGAAACCTTTTGTTTTGGGTGCAAACTGCATGCAGCACAATTTGTTTGTGCAATTGCGAGATAAGGTTATGTAACACAAAAGTAATTTCCATTGGTATGAAAAATTGGGCATATGGTTATTTTACTTTTTTTCCAAAATTTAACTGCGCCTGTGATATTTCGTTTTTTAAAGCTTTCTTTGATGTAGGCTACATTGCAAAAAAATACCTCACTGCAAACTGAAGATACACCTAAACTGAGCTCAAAAAGAAACTTATAATTTTTTACAACTTGTGAATCACAAGGTCATATCTTAAAATACTGTCAATCAAAATGAACCAAAATTACACACATGATTACCTTAATACTCTACTCAAAAACATGTCAGTAACCAAGCAGTTGTCCAACTGACACAACAGCAAAATGCACTGTCATGGGACAGCTTCCTGGACTTCCTTCACTTTCACAGCCCAACATTTGGCACCCAGGACAAAAAATCTGTGAGAATGCACACAAGATCCTTGCACAGATGATAAAACGGTGCTGCTTTCTGCTTTTCATACACTTTTTTCATGAAACAGGGCTGGGCTGTGAATGTGGTCCAGGAAGCTGTCCCATGTCAGTGCATTTTGCTGTTGTGTCAGTTGATAACTGCTTGGTTACTGACATGTGTTAAGAGTAGAGTATTGAAGTAAATCTGTGTGTAATTTTGGTTCAATTTGATGGACAGAATTTCAAGATATGACCTTGAGAAAAATTATAAGTTTCTTTTTGAGCTCAGTTTATATTGTATATTTTCTTTGATCGGGAGTAATATAAATTGGTTATTATAATGCATGCATCATGATTCAATGAAGAAAAGACAATCGTTTTCTGCATTTTGTAGTAATAAATCTGAAATGCTATTTCAATACTATAAAAATGTATTTTCCCGCTTATTTTTAAGGCATTTTAAAATTCATCAATAAAACTAGTCATAAAATGGCCATCAATAGACTATAACATCAACCGCCTGTGTGAATCTGGTCATTAAACCGTTCATTTTTCAGCAGCACGTGGCTGTTTGTGAAATAATGCATATAAGGTTTTTAACCCCCTGAAAACTAGTTTTTTTTTCTTACAGCATCTCTGATTGGTTAATTGCGGGCCAATTAAAATACAGCTTCTAAATATTCAAATTAAATCATCTTCAGCCCTACCACCATTTCATACCATGTTTCTGATTGGTTCTTCTTGTGGCCAATCAGCAGGATGTAATCAGCATGATTGAGATCCTATCGCATGTTCACGGATGAAAAACGATTGAGAATGAAAAAACATTGGAAATTTGCAACAAATTAGGCTTCAAATTAAGGATTTCATATTTGTGATTGTGAATAGCGCTGGAACTTGTCCGTTTTGAACGCTTTTACGATCCGTATTTTACGTTTGTTTAGTTTGTGTATAAGCAAAGCATACACTATAGTCTATAATTATATCTACCTCCAGTCAGCGGCACTAGCTTTGAAGTCCAGCGTGTTCTGCGTTAGCTTAAGCGTTACTTGGTGCGCGTACATACTTTTACGCATGCGATCAAAGTGTCGCATATGTACACGCATGAAACAACGTTAAGCCAACGCAGCACACGCCGAACCTCAAAGCTATGACTGGAGGTAGATATACTATAACGTACGTTTTCCTAATTATGGTTTTCCGTGAAATTCCAGGCTGGAATTATTCCAATCCTTTTTTGAATTTATTTTGTGGATTTCTTAATTGATGTATAGGCCTACCACAAAGCCTGAACACCAACGTACGTTTTCCTGATTACGATTTCCGCCAAATTATTTTAACCCATGAAAACTACCTGCCGATTGGCCAAAAAGAAGTTTTCATTATCAATCGGACCAATCAGCAACATTGTTAGAATAATTTCACCACGCAAAAAAAATGGACTGAATTATTTGCAAAGCTCCATTCTGATTGGTGATTAAAGTGAAGATATCACGTAATTAACCAATCAGAGGCAATGTTAGATCAGCAGGTAGTGCTCAGGGGGTTAAGGGATCGGATAACGACATTTACATAGTATTTTTGTCAGTATTTCTGGATAAATACCCTCTGCGAAGCGCCTTTATTTCATATTTTGAAGGTACCCGGAGAAAATTCACCAGCTATAAGAAATAACATATATTGACAGTCGGTATTGCCAGTCACGCTATACCAATATGATTCTACGCCAGCAAATGTTAGTGATGTTTTACACGTACGCACGTTTGAATTGACAGCGCTGTAATTTTCAAGAATTGAATATATATATATAATTGTTCCATTTAAACTATGTCAAGCTTGATTTTACCATTAGATAATGAAGCGCGGATAATGTTTTAGGTACGCACATAATATAAAATGTATTGTGAAGATATTTCAAATCATATCTAAATTTTAGTGCAATGATTAATTTGTATAATAGGCCTACGTTAGCGACCCGGCTAATTTGAGTTAACCTGTGGTATAAAACACATTGAGTAATAGATTATTCATATATAATGCGTACAGAGCAAAACCAATAATTGTCCAGATCCAGAAACGTTTATAACTCAATTAGAATAAAAATAAGCTGAACCATTCATCCAAATTCATACTGTTACTGAAATTATAAGAGCACTTTACGTTGTTGCTGAATGAATTGAAATTTATAAGAAAAAAAGACAAAATAGAAAAAATAAATCACCAAAATGAAAAATACGTTTCAAATAAATCCCTAACATGTTATGTTCCTAATGATTATTCCTGTCCACCTTTAATATGCGGTTAAAGGTCATCCCATTCTTTATCGTTGACAAGATGAAGCATTCACCCTGGTGTCCAGGCTGTTGTAAATTGGATAATTAGCGTGCACAGTCATGATCTTAAACAATCTCCTATACGATATCACAACCAACAGACGATAATCGTGCATTCCCATGATGCAATTCGTGAACCAATTCGCAAATGCAGGAATATTAAATGCTATAGACGAATCCAACCAGCCAAGTCATGAAGTCATGGTTAGAATTCAAATGCCGCTTAAAAATCGATGTTATATTGTATTGTGTTGCATAAACGTTCATCATTCTATTGCCTACGAATAACATGGGTGATGGAATGCAGTTTAAAATCCCCGCCAAGGCCGTCTCATTTCACTTTTTAGGTGGGATGGACTCGCCGGGGACCCAGCTATGGCTGCCATTGAGGTATAGGAATGCGTGAAATTGGATTCGTCTAATTTTGCTATAAAATATGCTAATTGTTCGAGCAACAACAACAAAGTCAATTATGCAGGTATAGGCCTACTACGACGCGTATATCTCCAACTTCAACGTTGAAGCATGCATGTTATTGCTTTAAGGCGGGTCGTAGTGTCCACAACCTGAACCTATAGCGGTGCGGGGTAGTGGTGCGGTGTTTGCATTCACATAAATGTGACAGATAAAGCTGACACACATGAGGAATGGTGTGGGTTCTTTTTAGTTAAATTGCTAAACCTGGAACAATATGGCTCACCTTAATGTGCTAAATATTGGCATATTAAAGGCATGACGGGACGACAAAATATCTTCACTCCATAGATTGGCAACCTCATGGCCTCTCTATCCATTTAACTCCATCATTTGTATACACTTCTTACTTGAACACTGTTGCACTCGATGTATACCGAATGTTTCAATATTAAGTATTTACAAAACCACAGCGTGATGAGAGAAAACACATTATAGCTGAGGTTCATATACCTGCCATTTTAAAACTAGAAGTTTTCAAAGGCACGCTTGTATACACTTGCAATGTTGGTTACAGAATTAACAATCAAAACTGAAATTTAAAATAAAAGTGATAAACATAATGCATTACTTATTATAAACATCTTTGTTATAAATCGTGTTTTTAAACGTGTTACATGTGTATTTTCAAGAAATTCGGCTTCACGAATGTATCTCAAAAAATGTAGGCCTACATCTGAAGTAGGGCTATATACGCAATAGAATAAATATTGTAAAAGGTTATTGCACATAAGGATTGCAAAAATGGTAGATTAAATAAAATAAGTGGCCTGAAAAATATACAGGGAGAAACAAAAAAGTTAGTAAACTACCTCAAATAAGCATAATTGTCTATATATACCAGATGTAAACTGTTATTTATCTTGGGCCTCATGGAAGAACAGAGGATACCTTAAAACATCCACTGAATGAGTAACCCAGGCAAAAGAAGAAATAAAACAAACAAACAAACAAACTTTTGAGTCGGAGTAAGCCGGAATATTGGCAATTGCCTTATTTTATACTGTATCTCACATTAACTAACAAATTAATGCTAATTTAAGGATTTAGATTTGAACATTGAAATCGAGTCTCGACTATTGTATAATTACCGTTCTTCCTAATCGTACACTGCTAAATATAGAAAATATAGAAAAGAATTAACATCACATGCAGGCACTAGCATAGCTCAGCTCAAAAACAATTCCAAATAGAGAACGTAGAAATTGTGCATTAACGCATTATGTTAGTATAAGAAGATAAGAAAGTTGATCATTTGATAATGAACGATTTCAGTTTGGTATGATTTCCACATGAAGAAACTTCACACCATTAAATTTTACACCCTAGTCGCTAATGGCGAACGATACGCTTTTGACCAGTAATCCTTAGTCATTCTTTTCAAAGCAACACACACATATACATGTATTATCTACCATCTCAACAGGCAAATCGCCCATTGCTCTATTAGCTTGATTAAACATGTTAAAATATTAATCGTACTCAAGAACGCGTCTTTTTTAGATAATTCTAAGGCCTTTGACACTTTGGTAAAAAGTTGTTTCATATGTGAAAGAGCGTTATTTACCAAAAAGTTGCATTGTAGGATATATTGTACATGTAGGTATGATCTTGAGGTACGGTCAAATGTTTACCAATCAGACAAAATTATGGCAATTATTTTTCTCGTTGCTTTCATCTATAAATTTTAATTATAATATTTCAACCCATACGCTCACTTTATGATCATCGCGCACACTGGGTTGAATCTCAAACATGACAATCTCTAGGACGCAGTTCAATTAACCCCTATATGCTTATACACTAAAAGAATGAATGTTAGATGCTTTGGGTACAAAAACTCATATTCCCCCACTTTGAGGTCAAAATTGAACCTTAGCTTCTTTAATGGGCTATGCCGTTGTAACTGAGCTCATTTATTGCTCGCAGTGCAAGTTGTCATTAGCCAAAGAGGACACGCTCCACATACATTTTTCATTACGAGCTCAGTAATTATAGCTTTCAATCCATTTTGATCAATATAGCAGTTTTAAAGCATTATTGTTTTTTTCCTTCAATATTCAACCTGCAATTAGCCACCATGTCATGTTCATTGCCTAGGATCATCGGAGTGAGCTGTTCCATTTGAAATCTATACACCCCCTATGGAAGATAAGACCTTATTCTTCCACAGAGGGGGTGTGAATATGAAATAGGGTTACCCGAATGGGTAACTTCATTTGAAATATACACCCACTGTGTATTAGATTTTAACTGGAATAGCCAAAAAAGGGATAGGGCCTAGTTCATTTTTAAATCTATGTCTACATTTTGATTTTTGTTAACTCTAAAGAGTGTCAGCTTATTTTCTACTTTCCATAATTTTATACATAGTAAATTACTAGTACCATGTTTTTGAATTATCACATCGAGTAAAACAACCTTTGGATTTTATTTGCACCATTTCGTGTCCTGTATTGCTCAAAGTGACATGTGGGTTCATAGGCTTCAACATAAAAAGTACAAGTTTGAGATATTTTCTCAAAAAATCAAGAGCATTGAACTGAACCAATACTAGGCTTGTTTGTACTCATTTTAATGCATTTTTCATGCTGATTCCAAATAAGGTCATGAAAATGTAAAATTCTGAAGTTTTTGAATTTGAAAAATAATTGAAACTTGTCATCTGTAGTCGACACCCGTCGTGGAAGGAGTTAAGAAAGGTAACACTGGCGTCGTAGGCCTATTGTGTCTGGTATAGCGTAATCACTATCTGAACCGAACGAATACACCAAAAGTGAAAAATTAACAATGTTAAATTTAAAAAAGATAACAAAGGAAAAAACGAAGAGCGAGAAGCAACACAAAACAAAATGGTGTTAAGCTATAAGAGTAATAAATTAGCCTCAACATGTATATATATATATACATATAAATATATATCTGTGTGTAGGCCTATTGCGTGGGAAGAGGTAGAAAAACACAAGGTATATCCATGTGGAAAAGAGACGACGCTAAATGATTTAGTACTCCCATCAACTAAAATATAACTGTATCAAATTCATCTCTGTTACGATCAATGTTGAATAAACAGTGTGATCTTACGAACTACTGACACAGTATTTGATATATTTGTACTTATTTTGGCAGTATTTCATTTTAATTTCAAATCTGATTGAAAAAAAAATCAACTTTCACGATTTTTAATGACATCGGTAAAAAATCGTGGCAATATCGTCTGCTTGCAAATGTTTGCGCGGGAAACGGGCTAATATTGTTTTAATGCATGCACAATCCTCCATTATAACACAGTCGAATTAAAAATGCGTTAAATCTATATGCTTCCGCTGCTAAAATGTCACAGCAAACGATTCTTACTGTGTCCGTGGTACTTTAAAACCTATTTTGTTAAATGTCAGTCCTGTGTTTCGATAAAACTGTAGTTGTTGTAAACACTATGTTACCGATGTAGTCGAAGACAAAAAGCTGTGCATAATTTATGTGTGAAGATGAGAAAACATTGTACTTAAGTGTTATTACAGAGCCATATGGACGATGTGGTCACATCGCAAAATATTGTAAAAATAACATTTTGAGTGCAATGTGCTGAATGTTGATCTTCTCTTCAGATTTTAAGTATTTAAAATCTTTAACAGCAAATTTTAAAATGTTATTCTTACATGGTTATAGTTGTTTTGAAATTCGTGTGATCGTGTGAATAAAGATGTTGTGTCTGCAAGTTGCATAAAAAACCGAGTATAGCTGCTATAAAGTAGATGACCTTTTAGTTTTATTTAAAGATATAAATTTGGCTTTAAAATGGGTACAAAACGATTTGTAGACTCTACTGTTTGTAACATCACATGCACAGCTCAAAAATTAACGTTATCATGTTTTGAGAAAGAATGATTGAAGTATTTTGGATTCATCTTAAAGAAATGACCATCTCATTGATCTCAACATACTGTAAATTCAAAATGTCCAACCATTAATGTGGTACAGGCAAAGCGCGCATTCACAACGCCATAAAGATCGGATATCGCCGACTGAGGCAGCGACATGAAGTTACTTGACTATAATAATATAATAATTAATAATATATTAGTGTCACGTTGTTAGCCTTGCCTACTCACACTGTGCTATGCTTGTTCATTTGGCGTATTACTACGTCAATAATGTTTCAATGCATTTTATTTTCCGCCATATTTTGATGATACTGTTTCAATATGAACAATGTTTATCATTGGGGATCGAGTGGATGTGTGGAGGGATGCGGGGGATATTATGATGTTTTCGTTGGCGTGATTATCTATGAAATGAGTGATGATACAGAATTAATTAAAATGCTCCAATTTTATTGTAAATACAATAATTATTATGAATAATCATTCGGCTGAGCTGCGGAGCAGGCTATCACAGTTCACAATTGGTTATACATTAATACAAGTGTGGAAATGTTCTCAGTTTTCTGCAGCCACTCACTCAAGCTGAACATGATGAGCGCGTACAAAATGTGGTTGTATTCAGTGATTCGTAACTGAATGGAAGAAGAAATAAAACAGTTTAAAGATTTGTTTGCGTTGATGTAGGCCTATATTCAAATTCTTAAAAGACTTTGACAAAACTGAAGGTCTATATCAATAAAACTATATAAATTAATTAATTATGGTTCAGTGACATTTTAATTTGAAGTGTGTCTGTATTGAGTTAAAATGTGCATGTTCCTTTAATCCCTTTTAATATCATCTTTATTTCTCAAATATGCAATTAATCTCATCTCTTACATGTTTTTTTAAACAAATAATGCGTATCATATTTAAAGCATTAAAACATGCTTTTCATCTTGCTTTTTAAGGTCAAAGTATATTAATTTCCACTAGAAGATCACGTAAAAGCTGCCGAGGAGGAATATGATACATGCCCAAGTCATCCATATAAACATCTCAAAAAAAGTAACTGACCCCCTTAAATGATGACCATTATTTAAAAACGGATGATTGTATTACAAATCTGTCAAATGCGTTTGAAGCAGAATTTATTTCTGCACATTTTGACACCTCATTTGTAGCAATTGACTAAATATTGACGTCACAGCGTACATTTAAATCAATGTAGCCCAAGATCTGAAAGTTGCAGTAAATTCTATTGATTTGGCATTCAGTGTAATGGAAGGAAATCTGTGTAATGATATCTGAGTGTTTTTGTATTGTAAACATTTGTGTGTAAAGTGCAACTTTCAAATCTGGACCTCACTACATTAAACTGACCGATGTTTTATTGTTTTCTGGTCTATTGTATCAAATGAGGTGTCAAAATGCGCAGAAATAAATTCTGCTTCCAACGCATTTAACAGATTTACAATAGCCCCTTTTGAATAATGGCCATTATTTAAGGGGGGTTAGTTACTTTTTTTGAGATGTTTACTATGATACTTATGTGTCAGCATCGTTAATGCTTTGCTTAAAAAAATCCCTTTAAAAGGGATGGTCGCTGACACATAATATCTTTGATGATTAGGTCTTAAAGTAAGAAAGTAAATTATAAACGCCATAATGTACGATTTCCTTCAAATTTAAAATTTGTTATTCTATATTCAAAATGCTGAAATAATACTATATGGAGTAATAATTGTAGGGAAAGGTTTCTGTCCATTTTGAGCTGAAATAAACAAAGTCAAGTGAAAGAAACCCTATTGGATATTTTGGCCGTTTAACACGTAGTTCTATATGGGAGGACATAAAGTCATAATTCATGAAATTATGACTCTATGTCGAAATTTGCTCTGTTGACCTACAAACACAATGAATTTGGCTGATTCCATTTAGGTGCAAGTTGGGATATGTGTAAACATTACAAATATGCTAAAAAGTCGGGTTTGAAAAAAAAAAGAACCAATTTCATATTATAAGATCGTTTATGGCTTTAAACGTCGAAATAATAAAATTTATTAACGTATAGTTACAAAATAATTAATCAAACGATTCAGTCTGTTATAAATGTGCAGAGAGATGTGTTATTTTGTAATTATAATTCCACTTGGGTGACACGAACTGGACAAAATGCAAGCATAGGCCTATATAGATATATAAATATTGCTGATAAAATTTAGGCAATAAATATAAAATTATGGCAATCTTAAATTGCAGCTGACGGTATTATGAATGAATGTGTCTTTTTTTTAGCCACATGGCTTTTGGACTCTGCTGATATGTCATTTTGAATAATACCGTAAATACTGTTTTTGATGAAAGCTAAATTAATACGATACATGCGTAAATATGCCAATACAATATATTGGTCTTACAATAATACTTGTTTCTATATTCTTGGATCTGTAATTTATTTGCTCAAATTCCATAATGGCGCCTGGATTAATTTAGCTTTCATCAGAAGCACTCTATAGTCGATATGCTTGTAGACGAGGTTTGACGGTATAAACGTCATTTTGGCCTCTTTAGCTTCACTTCACGCGCTTTTTCAGGCTTTTTCAAACTTTACAGGTTTTTTCATAGATGATCATTCTTATGCCTGATCGACACATAGGGACGGGATTACTTAAAATTGAAATTCCACACGCTGTAAAGATGTGTAAATAAGTCAAATCAGACAGTCGCTTGTTTTTGCAATGGTGATCTGCTATTGAAAATATCCTTATTGTATGAGATATCGTGAAAATAATATTTAGTTTAATGAATTTTAGGTTTAAAATTGTTTCAGACCCGAGCTTTAGATAGAACATTATATCAAAAACGTTTTTAGCATAAACATACCATAGGGAGGGCCTTGTCTCGCCTGCTAGTCTTATTAGGATAGTGAAATTTAATGATATTAGAGGATAGTGAAATTTGATGATACACTAGGATCGACAACATCAACATGCACATCCATCAGCACACAGTTCTTTAACCCTAATACATTTGTACATTCATTGAATGACCTTTGAAACTTTGGGTACAAAAACACATACTCTGCAATTTGAGGTCAAATTTTGCACTTTGATTGTTTAATTGAGATTATTGGACTATACCACTGAGACGAGGCTATTGTGGTCCATGATATTATCTTGATAAAACCAAAATTAGGCTTGGCGTGAGCTCTACGGAATACCATTGTAAGTCGAACTGTGTTCACTGCTTGTCATCTTCAATACACCATGTCCTAGTTTAAGTTGAATTTAAACGGCAGCCAGTAGCTCTGAGCGATTGTATGTTGTAGCCAATCAGCTGCGTCGTATCTATTTCTGACGCAAAGCAAAGTATGCACTATTGGTGGGAAATAAATCGCTAACCAATCGCCATTTTTGCGTCTCAAGTCTTATTTCTGATATGCTATATACACAGCGACGTTACAGTCGTCTACGGTTCACTATATCACACTAAACATGCTAAACAAAAATGGCTTTCATCTATATATATTTACTTTCTATTTATCATCATCTTGGCGAGATAATATAGCATCGGTTTTCAATATTGAATCTTCCCCATACATGTATTATTATTATATGCGGAGTTCCCAATACACAAGTTTGAGGTTTATTATTGTGAGAATTTTAGACAGGGAGGAAAAACCTGGTTTATATACCCTACATGCCAATCACGTCCCGAATCACGTATATCTGTTTAAGTGTGACGTATATATTCATACATTAACGGCCTCAGGGTATTGTTGTTTTATCTCATTATATCATAATTATGTATTATCAATTCTTGCTAATAACGTGCTTGCTTCGTGACAATTTATCATCAACTTTAAACGAACCTGACATATCGTTTCTTTCAGCATGAATGTGCTTCGCTTAATCGCAGTCGATACTACTCATTGTTTGCAAGTGAGCTCCTCGATTAAAGTTGTTAATCAATTATGATCTTGACATGATATTTCAAAGTCTAAAATAAGGAATTGAAGAATAATTAATTACTTTAAACTAGAGTGTATCCGCTCTCATCGTATTATTGCTCAGATCAGCTAGTACAAAATATATAATCAAACAGCTGCGCCAAGTGAACTAACATATACAAATTATTAAAGCAATAATTTGGTTTTATTGAGAGAGGCACTACAGAGTTTTCTTGTTCATATTTTATTTCAATAATATTTTATTTCTTTAGCATTGGCCAATGTGTGTGCACACTCAGGAATTATACAAATAATCAAAATACCGGTAATTCCTTTTTGAGATGAAAGACTACTATACAACCCTTTCGAGGACAAACACACAGAAAATCCATGTGTACAATGTCAAGTGTGAATGGAGGAGTGTGTCCTCGGAAGGTACAGTATAGTGAGTAGTGTACGGGGCTGTTGAGGTAAGATGGGGGTGTGCAGTGTGCACACAAGTTTGACACTAAAGTACGTTTTCCTCTTTACGGTGCTCCTTTCATTCGCGCTATCTAAACAAATCAATGTAAAGGGGGCCTATATTGTTGTCTGATTCATTATGAAAAGTGAAAGGGAAAGTGAGTACGTATGTGGGGTGGGTGGGTGGGTATATGAAGGGATGCACGAGGTGTGTGTGTGTATGAACGAATCTATGCATGCATGGGGGTGGGTGTGTATCGTTTGAGGTATAATATAATTATCATGCTTGGTTTAATATGATATTTCGATGTCTTCCATCGTATTATATTCACCTATTAAAACTACCCTGAAAGACAAATATCAATCGGGAAAATTACAAGCTATAATATTTACACAATTAATTCAAAATAGACGGGTATTAAAATGCAGCATAGACGGCATCCCAAGATGCATAGCGACAAAGTTGAATTTAAATACTCAAATTAATTGTGTAGATATTATTAGCTTGCATTTTTCCCCGATTGATATTTATCTTTCAGGGTAGTTGTAATAGGTTAATATGATTATTTTACGATGGGAGTTGAACAGCAGAAATCATGTTGTCCCATAATGCATTGTTGTACTAAATCACATATGGAATTTTAAAGCTTGCTATAATTGAAGACAGAGATCAAAAGACCAGTTTGCGTCTGACGTCATCTGTCAATCAAACTCGAGCACGATTTTTTTACAAGTGTCGTGATGATGATGATGTCTTGCTGAACGTGACGGTAAAACCAGACGCCTTATTGTTAATTTTGCACCTTCAAACATACAAACCATCGCAAAAGTTATGTCTTTATAGTAGGAAACTTTCTCCCGAAGGCACCATGTCAACAATGCCTATAGTAAAGTTGCTTTTTGCCTTGTAAAAGTACGTGACTTGTAGACATTGTCTGCTATTCCTTTTCTTCGATCGGCACCAGATAAATCGGCCTTCCTTTTACGCGCTATTATAATGAAAGACCGAGATAAAAAGACTAGTTCTTGTCTGAAATTCTGCCGTACTGCGCAGGTCGGCAACCAATCACGGCGCGACCTTGCCCTGACGTCAGACGCAAACTAGTGTTTTTTTTATCTCCGTCTTTCATTATAACCAATCAAGGATCGTAGAGAATTTGATTGACAGTGACGTCAGACGCAATCTAGTCTTCTATTATGCGATACGTTGCTAAATAGGACAGGGTAGTTGTGCATGCCATGCAGTCTTTGTACCGGTATAAGGGCACGAAATAAGAAGTCCTAATTTCTTATTTCTCGAACCAAGGACTAAGACCAAGCAATTGATTTGTTGGGAGTGGCCTTTCTTTTCCTTGCTTTTTCTTCGTTCGGTTCCTTTCTAGTTTTCTCTTCATACAACAGGCATGCTATAAGCTTTTAAGCTTGGCCAGGGCATTTTGCCTGGTCCCACCAGGACAAAAGTGTGGACCGACTGGTTAAACAAACAATTGACAATTGAAGCAATTGTCTTAATTTTTCAAAATTATGCGCTAGTTTATAGAAACACTAAAATAAGGCATGATGGGAAGAAAACATCGAAATATCAAAGAGCACGATGCTAATCATTAGGTTTATATAATATTTTGAATTATTAAATATTTTATCGTTGTTAACGTCATTAATATTTCCTTTTATATAATTCAGTGCCGACTTATCTGAGGACAAGTAAAAAAACCGCGATAACTCCAGAATAATTATACGTGTTAAACGTTTACTCAAATCCTAATCGTTATCCTAACCCTACAGCAATTATTTTAAACGTCTTGAATGCTATACCCTAAACATTGTCATTGACTAATACCGTCTACAAGCAATCAAGCATACAGAAGCGTATACCATGTATACAGCCTGTTTTAAACGGGCGCACGCCCCGGGTATCAAAAAAAAGAGAGAGAGAGAAGAGAAATTGTAGAAAAAGAGAAGAGAAACGCCTGTGTGCATGTGATTTTGACGAAATTAAGCTCTTTTTTAGCTTTAAAATATTTTGTTACAATTTAAACCATTGACCATGCATATAAGCTTCAATATGTTGTATTTACACGTTTCATGACTTTTTCTTAGCTCACCAAGAAATTTGCGCCCCGGTTGAACGAGTTCTGTATGCGCGCCTGACATATGCCTCTAAATGAGTGTTTTTTGAGAGAGACAAAAGGCAGACACCTTCCACAACAACATTATCTGGAGTTTGAGCAATAATGATACAGGCGGCTGTACAAACATGTATTATTGTGTAAGACCAATCTATATTGTAATGTTTTTGTGGATGCTGTCTGTCTTTCATCTCTTTCGTCAAAATAAACAATTATTTAGAGGTGTACAAATGCTTGTATAGGCAGAATTCTACGGTAGGCCTATTATATACATGTAAATGTCGGCCTTCGTTCCCTCTTCCTAAATGACAGTTTGACGGTCTGTGCTCGAACCCTAAAAATACTGCAATGGTGGCGAAGGATAGACCCGAAGAGCTGTGCTAAAAGGTACAGATACAGTTCACGACAAAATGCGAAAGTTTAGTGCAAGAACTCCGTTTGTATTGTAGATGTGAGCGATATAGAACGCAGAAATTGTCTATAGGACAGCTATAATTGCAGATTACAACTCCGCTCGAATTGTTAACCCACATTCTACAAAAGAAAGCGCAGGTCGTAAAACCCGGTCGTAAAGAACTGAAAATTTGATATATGTTAGATACACAATGTCTCTTGTTGTCGCGCCATAACAAAAACAGCCACATCTTCTGTAGTTTCAATCAGTGAGTCCGCCATGATGTAATATTTGACTTTCCATATCAGTTTACCATCTGTTCACTGTATTCACAAAACCGATTATTCCTTTAGAAAAGCGATAACACGCGATAGCAGGGCTAAATGCATCCCTGTCGTTTCCCTTTTCCGTCGTCATAGAAACCGAGGACTCTTTAGATTTTCTTTTAATGAATGTGGAAGCAAAGAAGAATGAGTCGAGTCGTTGACTTTACCTATTCATAGACTTCTGGATTTTCTCCAGCTTTTTCCTTTTTTTTTATTAAGGGTGTGCCAAGTTATAATCTAGGGAAAAGATTATTATACATAAGTATATGCTTGAATAGAATGGGAGTATACGCAACCACTTCGGGGACGCAACCACTTCGGGGAGTATACGCAACCACTTCGGGGAGCATCCATAGTCCGAGGGGTGAATCGTCCGATTTTTTTCGGACGAATCACATTCGGACTAATAGATGCTCCCCGAAGTGGTTGTGTTTACTCCCCGAAGTGGTTGCGTATACTCCCCGAAGTGGTTGCGTATACTCCCATTTTATTCAAGCTTATACTTCATGGCCATTTTAATTATAGGGTTTAAGCTGAGACTCGAAGCAACCAACAACAAAAAATCGTCGTTTTTCATTATCTATATCAATAAATTATTGAAAAATAACACTTTGATGCTTTGTAAAAGTTCATTCTACAAATCATATACACTCTAAATTACAGGGATTTAAATTCAAATCCAAAAGACTTACTTTCAAAACATTTAACATGTTTAACGAACTCATATCTTCTTGCTTCCATACACATTTCAACTATAAAAAAAATTCACTTAAATCTTCTCTCCTTTCACTGGTGCATGGTGTCCTTAAATCTTCTGTCCTTTCTTTTAGTGTTCTAGAATGAATAATATTATTTTTAAGTCCTAGCTGGTCCTCTATCCATTTGATTCATCTCATGTTTAAGGCTTTCCCCTTTTGACTAATGCATATTTTATAATAAGATGTGGAAGAGGTACCCTAGTCGTAAACAATTCACTGTATCAACATATAATGATATTATTAATTACATAATACAGGAATGAGGTGACTAATTTGGGGTTGGTAATTGCGCATGATGATAATACTTGAGGCTAATTTGCTAAAACGGTTACAAAGAGCAATTATTAGAGTCACTCAACTTTTGCTTATCTTTTTGCTAATCTATATTAACATTATTCACTTAAATCGCCTGTCCTTTCACGAGTGTCCTTCTAGAGGATAATGTTATTTTAAGTCCTAGCTATATCATCTCATATACCTATTAACCTCGTCAAAAACCATTAAAACTCTTACAAGCAAGTATACAAGATACATGTTTAAAGGCTTTCCCCTTTTGACCAATGCATATTTCATAATTAAAGATGGAAGAGGTACCTAGTTGAATCCAGCGCAAACAATTCACTGGATCAAAATATAACAATTATATGATGATATAAAAGAAACTTATTTGCGATTTGTTATTGCGTATGGTGATATATAATTTATGTACGTGATGCTAATTTGCTGATGAAAAGTTTACACATATCAGTTAGAGTCACTCAACTTTTGCTTATCTTTTTGCTAATCTATATTAACATTACTATTCACTTAAATCGCCTGTCCTTTCACGAGTGTCCTTCTAGAGGATAATATTATTTTAAGTCCTAGCTATATCATCTTAGGCCAAGTAAAAAATAAATACATGTTTACGTCCGGTTTTTACAAAAAAATGGAGGAAGAGGGGCCCTTTTATTTTGTATTTTTATCGATAAAATTGGTGTAAATACCCATACTAATAGAGCTGTTTGGATCAGCGTATGATATAAATGCATGGAATAAGGAGACTGAGGCCCTTTTTATTTGTTGTTCTGATGAGTTAACGTGAGGCTAATGATCAAAAACCTTCCAAATTAAAGTGTTTCTTGTATCTTAACAAGTTTATAGAATGTTATCCCAACTTCTTTTGACATATTTTTGAAAATTATAACTGAATTTCAAAAACTAAAATATATTTGAGGAAACCTCAAAAGGAAGCTTCTAGAGGACGTAATATTATTTTAATTTTTTATTTGGCCTTATATATCTTATATTAACCTCATCAAATACCCCTCTTATAACCTTTATACAATCAAGTATACATGATGATATACGTGTACATGTTGGCTGGCCCCTTTGACCAAATGTATATTTTATGATAAGAGGTGGGAGAGGTACCCAAGTTGAATCCAGAGTAAATAATTCAGTGGATCAACATTATGATATTTTAATTGCATGGGGAATAAGGCGACTAATTTGGGGTTCTTAATTGTGTATGATGATATAACGTGAGGCTAATTTGCTAAAAAGGTTGCAAATTATATAATTTATGTACGTGATGCTAATTTGCTAAAAAGTTTACACAGATCAGTTAGAGTCACTCAACTTTTGCTTATCTTTTTGCTGATCTATATAAACATTACTATTCACTTAAATCGCCTGTCCTTTCACGAGTGTCTTTCTAGAGGATAATATTATTTTAAGTCCTAGCTATATCATCTCATATATCTATTAACCTCATCAAATACCCCTCTTATAACCTTTATACAATCAAGTATACATGATGATATACGTGTACATGTTGGCTGGCCCCTTTGACCAAATGTATATTTTATGATAAGAGGTGGGAGAGGTACCCAAGTTGAATCCAGCGTAAAGAATTCAGTGGATCAACATTATGATGATATTGTAATTGCAGGGGAATAAGGCGACTAATTTGGGGTTCTTAATTGTGTATGATGATAAAACGTGAGGCTAATTTGCTAAAAAGGTTGCACAGATCAGTACGAGTCACTCCACTTTTGCTTATCATTTTGCTAATCTATATTAACATTTATACTATTCGATTAAATCTCCTGTCCTTTCACGAGTGTCCTTCTGGAAGATAAATATCATTTTAACTTGGTCCTCTCCATTTTATGCATCATAATTATATTAACCTGGTCAAATAAACCCTTTTCAAACAAGCAAGTATACAAGATGATATACTTATACATGTAAAAGGCTGGCCCCTTTTGACCAATTCATATTTCATAATTAGAGATGGAAGAGGTACCCTGGTTGAATCCAGCGTAAATAATTCACTGAATCAATCTGATGATATTAAGGCGACTAATTTGTGATTTGTAATTGTGCATGATGATATATAATTTATGTAGGTGAGGGTACTTGCTAAAAAGTTTACACAGATCAGGTAGAGTCACTCAACTTTTGCTTATCTTTTTGGTAATCTATATAAACATTACTATTCACTTAAATCGCCTGTCCTTTCACGAGTGTCCTTTTAGAGGATAATATTATTTTAAGTCCTAGCTATATCATCTCATATATCTATTAACCTCTTCAAAGAACCGTCTTAAAACTCTTAAAAGTATATGGTGATGTAGACGTATTATACATGTTTAAGGCTGGCCCCTTTTGACCAATGCATATTTCATAATAAGAGAAAGAGCAAGAGTAATTGAGAAAGAGCAATAGCAAGAGGTACCCTAGTTGATTCAAGCGTAAGCAATTCATTGGATCGACCTACCTCATGATATTTTAATTACTTAGACTAAAGGTGACTAATTTGCGAGTCGTAATTGCGCATAATGATATTTGGGTGATGCTAATTTTGCTAAAAAGGTTATAGAGTGCTTTGGTCACGTTTGTAGTTTTAGTGTATCAAAAATGCGTAAGCAAATAATATATGCATTCGTTCTTTCGTCTAGTTTGGCACTCTGTGCATAAAAACACGTATGCAATGCATGAACTACGTTTGTTTTCAAGTTACAATTGATTTTTGGATATTTATAGAAATGTACATTAGCTGTAAGGTTTATTCATAAAAGGATTTATTTTAAAGCGACAAGAAAGGTTAATTCTTAAATGTGTGGCACAAAATATATAACATCATATGCGGACAAAACATACTATTTTAAATATATTTTGAAGTGGCTGTATAGACAATTAATATTTTGAATATACATATATAATGAATTCATTTAAAGTGATGAACAGTATACGTATCTTACCGTCTTCGTTCCTAACATGCTTACAAAATACCTTACTCAGTTTGGGTAATTCAACTCACGCGTATTTTATTGCGCAGCTTTATTTTATATACTTTTCTTTCTTACTCGTCCCTGGTGATTTTAAATAAATGCATTATGAAAATGATACAAACTGAGACTTATGTATCCTCATTTAATTTTCAGTGTAACATAATATACCAGCCTTGTCGTGGCCTCCTTTTAACAATATCAAACAGTCCAGAGGCTAGATGTAAAAACCAGCCTGGGCTATCCACTATATATATAGTGAGAGGACTTACTTCCGGGTCCTCTCTCTGCATGAATAATTTGCTGTCTTCTGAAGATGAGAATGCCACACCAGCATGGTAAAAGCATACTGGTGTCTGATTTCAAGTTGAACACTTGAAACGCTATGGCTGGATATGATAATCTGATATAGTCTAACAAACATGTTCATCAATAATTTGTGTTTTTTACCTTTCTTTTTTAAATAATGTCAATAAATTGGAAGAAATAAAATGTTATGCCTGGATGACTAATCTTGATACTTGTATGCATACATATGCATAGAAGCTGAACGACTGTGGTGTAGGTGCGTACAGTGAATTGGCGGAAAATACATGTATACCCAAAATGAATATAATTTCAAGCTTGGGTTGGCTCACAATTGTAATATTTCAGCAATGCGTGTGATTACAAGGACATGCTGTAGTAGTGGTAGCGTGGATAGAGGTGACAGATTGTGAAATGCCACAATATCTATACATAGGTATCAATACGTGCAATGGGTCCCTATCGGTCCTTGTTTACATACACATGTCAATGGTTTAAAGGGTGGCATATTTGCTATAGTTTTGTTATTGTTATTTTATACTTTACCTTGCCGTATGAAAACCAGGATAATTCCGTCTCCACGATCATGACTACTATTCCAAACATAGCAATAACAAGGGCATAGTCACTAATTTGTTTCCTTCGGTCAAATAACATCTTCCTCCTGGACAAACGGTAACTGGTCGCCGAATGGTTAGCTTTCGACTTCTTTTGTTTGCCCATCTGTAAGGGGCCAGCACCCCCACTGCCTTTAAGACCGTCCGTGGTGCCATTTCCTTTCATGTCAGACGACAAATTCGTATCAGCACGCAGTTGCAGTGGGCTAAACCGGGGAATGGCTCCGTTCACGATAGCCGAACGGTGCGCCAGGGTGATAAACCGATTGCCTTCTCCAAAGAAAGGCTCATGGAAGTGCGACGTGCTATAAAGATGTGACGTCCTACTGCTTGATTTGATACGTTGTTGTTGTTTTGCTGTTGTAGAACCTTCATTTGTTGTTGATGAACTTGTAGAACGCTGTTGTATAGGTGGTGGAGGTACTGATATACTTGGCGGTGGT
>NC_092642.1:63832455-63845744 GCF_039555335.1 Amphiura filiformis
CTACTATTACTACTACTACTAATAATAATTATACAAAATAAATAACAATAATGATAATCTTTCTACAAGCGATGTATGTTGTTAATTCCATCCAGAAAGGCTAGTAATAAAATAAATATGGTAATAATTATGAAATACCATATTGATACTGAGAATGTAGCAGTTTAGCATATTGTAACATTGAAACGTTGAAATCAAACAATAAAACACTATTAAATGCGGGTACTCAAGTTCTCACACTACCTAAGTAGACATACAGTACCTCAGGACTAATATAATTAATTCAGAAAACCAATTCATGTCCAAATATTCATGCAATGAACGCTTTTGTCTATTATGTATCGCAAGCAAAACACCCTATTCTGTACCCAGGGGCGACAAAAGGTTATAAGCACATGTTGCACATACTACTTTTACTTTAGTATATCTGATTCTAGTGATCGTGCATAAAATGCTATTAACCAAGTGGGCGGCAAACTTATACGTCATGTTAATACCCAGAGTACCTTGCGATCTCTTACAATTACGCCTTAAGATTCTCTATGTTATGAAATTATTTAAACCTCGTTTTATACTTCCATACCCATAGCAAATTCACATATCTTTGGAAGAGAATTTTAATTGCAATCAATACTATTCTTGACCATAAAATAATAGAGAAAAATTACTGTTGATGCTACAAGTGGTTTTCCTATATGGCGGCGCCCTTTAAGTTAACGGAAACTAACTTTGGACATGTTCTAACACGTCGAAGCTTCACACAAACTGAGTCTGTCCACGTGGGTGTGTTTATATTCGCATCGACTTTAGTCGATTTTGCGCGGGCGGGAATTCCATATGACATCAACATTTCCGATTTTTATTCAAAAATCTAATTAAAATATTGTAAGCATGACTAACTAGCCTGTGAACAGGCAAGTCTGCCACAGTAGTCTAGTACATTTTGTTACCTAGCCGGGACACCGGCTAGGTCTTGTGATGCTATCGGATCTTTCTTTCTTCTTCTGGCAACAAATTCAAAATGCTTCTTCTCCTACATGTTACATCCTACAATGACGTCATTTGCACATATGCATCGGCTATATCCAGTGTCTATAGGATATTCACAAATTTGGGGTCAAAGGTCATTAAGGGGTCATTTCCGATATAAAACCAAATATCTTCAAAATGCTTCTTCTCCTACATGTTACATCCTACAATGACGTCACTTGCACATATGCATCGGCTATATCCAGTGTCTATAGGATATTCACAAATTTGGGGTCAAAGGTCATTAAGGGGTCATTTCCGATATAAAACCAAATATCTTCAAAATGCTTCTTCTCCTACATGTTACATCCTACAATGACGTCACTTACACATATGTATCGGCTATATCCAGTGCTTATAAATTATTCACAGAATTTGGGTCAAAGGTCATTAAGGGGTCATTTCCGGTCTGAAAGCTAAAAATATTCAAAAATCACTGTTTTTACAAATTACATAGCAGAGTGTTGTCATTAGCTACATGCATTGCTACCAATTAGGGTCTTTGGGGTGTCTACAGTTTTGGGGTCAAAGGTCATTAAGGGGGCGCTTCCGGTCAAAAACCAAAAATCATCAAATATGTTCATTTTTTTTATCTCAAAACGTAACCAGACCAGAGTTGCATAAACTTCATATATGCATTAGTGTTACCCGATGTGTGCACTGTATTTTAATTTTTTGGGTCAAAGGTCATTTAGACGTCATTTCCGGTTTTAAGCTAAATAACTTCAAGAATTTTTATCTCCATAACTAAGCATAGTAGATTTTTTTAATTTAAATTGTAACAATGCATTTCCGTGGTGTACATGTGGTTTTTTTTTTTTTTTTGGTCTAAGGTCATTAAGGAGGTTAAAACGTTAAATTTGCAAAAAATGTTTAAAATTGCGGAAAAGTAGCTATATCTCAGCCTATGGAAGACGGATAAAGCCCCTACATGCAACAGTGATGCACCATTAATGGTGTCCATAAACTTTAAGACTGGCATTTCCGGCTCCGGCTAGGTCCAGATCTGTAACCAGATCTAGTTGTTATTGTTTTTTCATTTGTACTGTGAAAGTTTGAAACAAACTTCTTTATACTATTATTTCATGTATTTCAGAGAACTTATATCATAATTCGAGTTGTAATGTCATGGGGCGTAAATCACGGACGAATATATCACTGCGCTGCGAGTATCAAAAGAATTGACTAGGTGTTTATCGTCATTATCGAATTATCAAATTTCTCAAGAAAATTTGTATACATATTGGTGGTCCCAGTTTTGGAAAGCGTACATTAGTCGCGCATCTTGCCTTTACTTAACACGTCTTGGTGACAGGGTGACAAGTGGGATATTATTATGATAATGATGTATGCTGATAAAATGAATGTTGCTGCGACTTTAGTTAAAGTATTCAATGAACTTTGCTTCACTACGATCGCTATCATGACCTTAATACACAGTTTCTTGACCTAAATGCTTGTACACTCAAAGACTTAACTTTTGGATGTGTTTGGTACAAAAACTCATATCCCACAACTGAAGGTCAATGCTGTTTGCTGAATGGGGTTAATGATCTTTGCCATCGGAATCGAGACCATATGTTTATGACGTAACTTTTGTTTGCTACCCAAAACACCTGTCATGTGTAGTGCTACATATATTTTTAATTGTATAATTAAAATTTACCAGACCGTGGACGGATGTGTTAATCCCCACAACTAAATAATTCTAAAATTAAAAACAGGGAAAATATGACACAACATCCAATGGGGGAGTAACACAATACATATAAACAAAGTTAAAAACCCGACGTTTCGAAAAGACAAAACTTTTCTTTCTCAAGGGATAAAACCTGAGAGCTAGTCTCCACTATACTGAGAGCATGTCTCTTATTTTATCACTTGAGAAAGAAAAGTTTTGTCTTTTCGAAACGTCGGGTTTTTAACTTTGTTTACATGTATTGTGTTACTCCCCCATTGGATGTTGTGTCATATTTTCCCTGTTTTTAATTTTATCCATTGCTAGTGTGACACTGTTTTATCCTTTTGGATCCATCCTTTGGTTCCCTGCTGGTCAGTTGGAACAGATTTTCCCTGTTTTTATAAATAATTCTAACAAAGCGAAACAAATATTAAAGTGAGAAATATATTTCAAAACCAGCATCTAAGTATCATATTTCAAACAATATTATGAACATTAGAAGCGTTAACCTGCAAGGACATCTAGAAACGGGAAATTAGTTAATTGGCTATTACTTTTAAAATCCACACCCCCTGTGGTAGATGTCACTGCCATCTCAATTCCAGTTGCATGTTATTGTCAGTCCAGCAGAAAATTGCTGCTTGTTTTATGTGAAATTCCAGCTGAAATTTGTTGAAATATATAAAATCTAGTTGAATTTTGCACAATTTGGCTTAAAATTAGACAATTTTGTTTGGAATTTCAAAATCTTTCACACCTTTTCCACTTTTTATTGAAAATGGTTAAATCTGGAATATGATTTGGTTGGACTTGGAATTCCAAAATCGTCAACAGTGGGAGTGTAGTTCACAAATGGAAAAGCCGACTGGTAAGAACATACTATAATGTACCTACTGAATAAGAGTGCATTATGTCCTGGTATATCAAGTCCATTTTGTTTACCATTTCATGTTGGGTAATTGCACTTTGCACGACACATATGTCGTATGTATTAGCTAAAAGCTATATATTATTATAAACAATTGTCTGTGACATTCAACTCTAATATGGTAAAATGGCGTTTCTTCCATTTGCATTACTAGTAATTTACGTCCTTTTTCTATGGTTGAGGCCAACGTTTTTATCTGACTCACATAGAAAAAAGGTTGTAATATACAAAGAGATTCATACAATGTTACTGTCTTTTGACCTAGCTTTGTTAACAGTGAGCATGCTTATATTTTGATAAAAGAAAGCATTTCGCTCTGTTGTTATCCTGTGATGGTCATTGAAAAAAGGTGACCAAAGCTACGACAAAGGAAAATAAATGGTTATTGAAGTAAATATAAGATACACTTTTTTTTTACAAATTAGGTTAAACACCACAAATAGATTTGAGCAGTGCTTGAAAAAGAGAGGGACTATTTTCTTGCATGGCATCTGAAAAAGATGCTTAAAAATCACTGAAAAATACAAAGCTGTATAGCCATGATAGCCAAAAATGTGCAAATGTCAGAGTAATGATAACATGCAGAAAGTATATGTTTTCTACCATTATTTTACAGTTTTGATGAAAAGTTTCCACAATTTCATCCGCTGCACGTCGATTTTCCCACCCAGCCGGTGGGCTCCTACCTAGTCCCAAAAAGGAGGGCGCACTATAAAATTTAAACTTCAGTGGTTTAAAAGAAAAAAGTCTCAGGTCATCATATGTTCAAAATTTGGTCATTTTGGGATTCAAATTTCTACTCTTAATTGATAATAATGTCTCACTGTGAGAGTTCCATGTATGAGAACATCGTGTTTGAAATACCTATATTTCCATTGAAAACTGTGTTATAGAGTGGTATTAAACCAATTAGGGCTACATTGCGGGTCAAATATTTCATGTTGTACGTTGATCAAAACAAAGAAATATATTGGCCTCATTAATGTGGGGCACTATAACGTCGAAATGTCGAAAATTCGCTTTGTCGAAGGTTCGACATATTTCCCTAGGGGGTTTGCTATGTCGAATATGAAATAGGGTTAGCAAAGGTTAGAATTTAGGGTTATGACTATGGATGGTCACATTTTCCCGGAGAAAGTGCTACGTCGTGATTTCTTGCTCAAGTGAGTGTACAATTTCCGGGTAAAACGTGTGTGCAGGGTAGCCCACAATTAATTCAAGGGATTTGGTGATTTGAGCTCTTATGGTACGTCGCATGGGAAACCCGACAAGAGGGAAATAAAAATCACTTTAAAAAGGGATCTATTGGGTAGGGGAAGTTTGATTGCTATTATTTATGTGCGTATAATGGAAGTATAGTCAACCTTCCGCTGGGCTATTCCAATTGCAAACCACAACCCCCTATGGATGACATGACTTTAATCTTCCACACAAGTAGTGTGAATTTCAAATAGGATTACCTGAATGGGTGACTCCAGTTGAAGTCCACACCTCCTGTGAAGGAGATTCAGGTCATAGAGGGTGTATGGATCTCAACTGGAATAACCCGTTGTTTTAATACATTTAATTAAACCAACAGTCTTATACATTTGTTACGGTATGTAACCATGCATCATCACCTGATGCATGGTTCTCATAACAGCACACAGAGTACCGAATCTAACTTTCTCAATCAATTTGATCATTGGTTCGTGAAAGTCAAGGTTAAGGTCTAATTTGATTTGCATAAATTACTAAAACAATGTTAACATTAAAGATTAAAGAATATAAAAATAAAGAATCTGCTTGGAACTACGATATACTATGTACTAATTAAAAACTTGTCACGACCAAATGAAGAATACACATTTTGGAGCTATTCCTCTCGCCTGTACAAAAATACCATCATATATAGCAAAACACAACAACAACAACAAAACAAATTCGCTATTTTGTTACATAAAATAGTCTGGAGATTGAGGACTTAAAATATCTTTTAAAGTTAAATAAGAAAATTATTCTATGTTTGAATATTAAATTGTATCCATGTACACAGAAAAAAAGTGCGTTCAAAAGATTCACCACCAAAACAAAAATCAAGACAAGGGCCAACAAGAATTATCTCCAGTACACAATAACATTGTGTCACATGGCGGATGCAACAGGAAGTCATGTGACAATAACAATCAATCAGGTCACCAAGGTCAACATTGGTTCGCCAAAGTTTTTGCGTTAGCAAGACAAAAACTGAATGAAATAAAAACGAACAAAATCGATAAACAGTTAAGTAAATTATTATATAATTGAATGAATAAGCAAACAAACAATCAAATAAAGGCAATACAAAGTTAAACACGCGCAAATGAGTATTTGGCTCATTTCACCAAGAGTAAATCAGCATTGTGCGTTTTTCACCATAATATTCCACACACGTATGTAAGTGATCTCAATCAAGAAGAACTCTTAGGTGCAGTTGTATAATTTATATTAGTTATTAGTTTTTGAGTGTTTTATCCACCCTCTATGTCTCTTACCAATAAGAGTGCATTGATCTACTAGCATGACTAGTGAACTCATATCACCTGTATATGAAACAGGTGTCCGTTCGTATTACATCATAATACATGTAGCCCTTCAGCTTCAAACATGATTTCTAGGACATAGGGTAACCTTTGCCAAACGTCCACTAGGTCTCATGTTGATACTTACATGCTTGCATAGGTATATCCGAGCCAGGAGGGGGGGGGGGGGGGCTGCAAATTTTCAGAAATAAAATGGGGACGGCAAAGTGTAAAATGTCCTTAAAATGACTAAAATGGTACATAAATTGACAAATGAGGACGAAAATTTGGTTTTGCCTCCTCACATTAAGATCCCGGCTACACTACTTTCAACTTGTAAAAACAACCTGTGATCATTGTGCTAATAATATTACACTGAAATGTTTCTTTTATATTGCAAAAATATTGGATTTTGTAAAATATTGCCACAAAACCGAAATTGTAGCAATACTACTCTTTATCATGAAAAGTATTATTACAAGATAGAATTAATGTGCAATTATGTATCTGTTAATATGATAATAATAAAGAATATTCAAGTGTATTGAAAAGCACACACTGATATGCAATTTGGATTCCACGCAACATCATTTCTAAATGTATTATCAATATGTAGTACACAAGTGCAAAAGGTATAATGCAATAAGGAGACCCGGATGTCATATGCTAAACCGTTTTGGGTGTTTTAGCAATGACATTTGCTGGTAATTAGGCAATATTGCTCAAAGTGATACGTAATCCAAACCATAATACCATTAGTCTGATGATGCCTCATAAACATTCGCATCTCCGATGTAACCTTCATTAAGCAACCATGGCATAAAATTTGACCTCAAGTTGTGGAGCATGTGTTTTTAGTACCCAACATATTGAAAGGTCATTTTGTGAATGTATAAACATATAGGGGTTAAAGAACTGTGCCATGGTGGATGAGCATTTTTAATGAGATCCTAGTGTCGTCTGCTGATGCCTCATAAATGTCAAACGATTTGCAAGACTCGATAAAAGCAGACGATGCTATCGACAAGTCAGCCCGCCAAAAAACTATCATCATCGGTCTTCACTCAGCACATGTGCCTAAAAGCCATTTGCTTTTAACATTCAACCCTAGAGTAAACATGGTAAACTTGAAACCATCGAAGAGCTACTCGGCATGTTTGTACTTGGATATATTTATCCTTGCTAATTGCGACTTTTGGCTCAAAATATGAAAAATTTGAATTAAGGATACATTTTAGCCTGGTTTGTTCGCATAGCGAAGGTTAATGTTTCAGGCACGTCTACAGGTATCAATAAACATAAATCAAAGGTATGGATTAAAGCACATATCCTTATTAAGAACTACAGACCCATTGTACCTTTGAATCACAGTAGATCTTTATGTTTATCTTCAAAACTTCACTGCTTCTTTCTATTGTTGTGAAGAAAAAACAATTAATTGGCCATATTACCAAACCTAATTGTTACTGAATGGATGACAAATGTGTTATTTTGAAACAGATTTAATTTTACCAGAGAAATAAAGCATAACATCTTTGACACATTGAGTAATCCATTTACGCATTTCCCCTTCTAAATGTTACCAATGTTCTAAGAACTCAAGGCGCAATAAAACTAATCATTATTAGGTACAATGTGATGTGTCACAATTCATCAAGATAACTAATTAAATGATCAGCGTCAAATAGCAGATACCGGAGACGCTCCCAGGCTGACTTCTAGAAGTAGAGCTGTGTCGCACAAGTCGCGCGTCAAACAGTTTGTCAGATGTGATCGCACTTTTCATTATTAGTCTACTTTCTTCTAGAAACACTACAATGCTTACACGTATACAGTAGTAAAATAGCGTCCTCTATGTAAGGAGATGAGATTATTATATCAATTGATGACGCTATAACCTGAAGACAGATCGGAGGCTAATGAAACGCATACCTGTTGAACATTTTGACATTGATATTACTATTAGTGAGTCAATTTCATATAAATGTTGATGTACACATAAGTAAGGTGCCCTGGCATGCGATGGCGTATTATACTAAAGCTATATCTGAGCCTACCTATGTTGACTGGCGTTGTTTTTCCAATTTCATTTCATGAAAAGGTTTTTATGGTTAGAATTTGTTCTGTATACAGATACATGTATGATAAAGCTGAAACTGTTAGTCGTATAGGTTAGTATAAGTGCATCATGGCACTCTGTGTTAATGCGTATCTGGGAGGAGATACAGGTTGGGGTGCACCCCTACATGCATTATTTTGCTTAGGTGTGTGTGTACACACAAGAGTGAAACTAGCATGCGTTTTCCTGCTAAGAAAAATCAATCCATAATCTAATCCGATTCTTATAGTGTGTAGGGGTGTGTAGGGGTATGTGGTATGTGGGTAGGATCATGTGAGGTATGCATATTGGGGGTGGGTTCGTGAGTGTGAGTTTATTTGTGGGTTTGGAGCATATTGGGGTGAGGGTGGACAGTGGCGTAGCGTCATAGGGGCACGGGGGCACGTGCCTTCAATCGATTGCAAAATTTAGAAAATCCCATAGGAAAATTGCTGAAAAACGGCTTATCCCCCAATCAGATCCGGTACCCCAATCATGGACAGTGCCCCCTCCCCTATGATGATGATCCACGCTACTCCACTGAGGGTGGAGACGGCGTGTGTGCTTGTTTGAGTGAGCTCGTTAATATGAATTTATACTTCATCGTTGAGCGCCGAGCGATTGCAGCAAAAATTCAGCTTTACTCGTATTTTCACTTTGTATATTAGTAGGCCTACAAGACATCCCCATCTGCAATAGCTGCCATGTGTCACATGTGTGAAATATAACATGCAGAAATTGTCAAATGTATGATAGGGCAGCTATAATTGCAGTTGCACTCTATGATGCTGTGATGTTATTATGCTGTCTTTTTTGTTCCAGCAAATATATTTTATTAAAAAGCACGCAAGGCATGTGAAAATGTACTTTTGAATATTTTAGAGTGACCACGAGGCTTGAGATAACGTGTGTAATAGAATATTCCAGGCATCGCTTCAAATATAAAATACACAAGACGGCATTCTGCAAACCGAATGTAAATCACCACTTTGCGTCAAGTACCCAGGAAAGTAGTGAAATAAATAAGAGATAAAGATGATAATTGTTATTTCTGTTTGTTTTTCATTTACGAAGCGGTTAGTTAGAAGAGGTATTTAGTATAACAAACAATTTCTATCCTAACACAAAGTTTACATATCAATCGCCGTAAATGAGCGATTACTTTTTGGCCAATGTTCTAAGTCATACTGTAATAGTGTCCATCACATTGGCCAGTGATTACTAATAATGCTACTCACCGCATGAAAGCGATTGGACTTTAAATTAGGGTTTTATATTACTTAGCAAAGCCTTCTACTTATTTGCAATTCTTATGTTCAATCTAAACGCGATTGGAGGTTTTAAGCATCAATTTGCACAAGTTACAAATATTGTGAGCCAATAAGACCCGTAAGGGATGCTAAAGGCGCAAAAATAATATATTAGGAAGCAAACTTTAAAGATCCACAAGTCAAATGTCGGTTAGGTGTGAGAGACCAAATGGACCTCAATCTAGTGGGGCATCCCGACTCTGGCCCCATTCAAATCTGTTATAAATAGATATTTACAAAAAATACAAAGTTACAAAAGATATTTACCAAAGAAATTATACAATATTTACTCAAGTGGAATTAATACCTGCGCTTCAACACCAATTCGCCAGCTAAGTGTTACGTGTAATCCGATTATCACCATGTCAACTGGATCACGCTTTTGAGTTCTACAACACGATCGAATTGATCGCAACACAGTGTCCAATATCTGATATGGCTTGTACTATCAATTTCAAAAGGCGCGTTACCAGGGAGTTACGTAACCACTTCGCTGGCGATTTGGCCCACTCTGGCTGCAGTCTTCAACCCTATGTACAACCCACGTCTGTTACAAGACAACAGGGATATTCAAGAAAAACCTTTTGACCTCTTCATCCGGGCTTCGGTGTGTATGCCTCCGTGCGCAAATAGGAGCCGGGGAATAGGATTCTATGAAATACACCGGTCGGACAATACGGTATATCAATAATTTAGCACCGGTTAATTTTAGGCCAAAGCAACAATCTCCCGCAACCAGAATACTAAAATTGAGCAATAAGATATCTTACAGAATAGATCAGATTTGTGCTAAAAATACATTCCTGATATTTTTATTTTTACCAAAATATTTTAGAGGTGCACTCCTCGACTACTGTAGATCAGTAAAAAAGGTCACAACTCAACAGTTGAGTTAACAATTACTCAACATTGAGCTCATTTAGGTCACAACTCAACAAATGAGTAAAATTTAATATTTTTTGCAGTGAATAAAATCGTTTCCGTTTTAATACTTTTCATCAGTGCAAAGATATTGTACATCATAGTTTACAAATGTTTATATAAGAAAAAGAACCTTCATGACTAAATACTTTATACAGGGTGTCCCAAAATAAAGAGGCCCTTCATTGCACCCTCGTTTTCGCCTATTTCTGAAAAGTTGATCAAATATATTTTGGTACGTAAAGAAACCTTTTTAAAGGTGTTGTTTGTTAAAATTGTTAGCTTTAATAAACCAAAACAATTATTTCAATCGGCTCACAACTTTTGAAGATATGCTCTTCTAAAGACAAGTACCCGTTTTTCACTCTGTCCACGGATAGCAAACAGAGTGGTTGGAATGGGTCATGCTGTAAAGTGGCCTGCAAGATCACCAGACCTCACACCACTTGATTTCTTCATTTGTGGCAAAATCCAAGATCTTTGTAAACGTATTACTGCTATGATTCCCGGCGTACACAAAGTTGGTACGCAACGCAGTTGATGCAATGAGGACTAGGGCTGAAACCTGTATTCGTCAGGGAGGCAACCATGTAGAGGGCAGAGCAGCACAGTAAACTCACTTCAAAAGATCCAAAGACAAACTAAACAGCCCTTTTCAGGACTACCTTTTATTCCAAAAAGAGAAATGACTTATGTTGTCAATAAAAAGAAAGCAAGAAACAATAAAGTAAGAAAGTAAGAAACATAATAAAACAAAAATGCATAAAATAACTGAGAAAATCATAAGTAATTGCAAGTATAGCAAAAGAAGTCCATCCCACATCAATTTCGCCCTAATTAACAAAATCCATAACCCATAAAGCCCACTGGTAAAGCCCATACCCTAAAATAAATTGTTATTTTATAAAGTTATCATCGAGGAATGTTTTATATTCATGCATGGTATATGCACTTTTCAATCTTTGAAGTAGCCAAACCTCCTCCGTGGACAGAGTGAAAAACGGATACATTTCTTTAAAAGGGCATATCTTCAAATGTTACAAGCCGATTGAAATAATTGTTTCGGTTTATTAAAGCTAACGGGTAAATGCTTTTTTACATACCAACATATACTTGATCAACTTTTCTGAAATAGGAGACAAAGAGGGCGCAATGAGGGGTCTCTTTTTTGGGACACCCTGTAGCTTATAAGCTTTCATCGCAATCTTACTAAATTAAAATTGGGCTATTCCACTTAAAATCCACACTACCCCTGTTGACCTGTGGAAGATTTTGGATTTAGTTTCCTCACGAGGAGTATGAATTTCAAATGGAATTAGCACATAAACCAACTCTATTTGACACTCACCATCCTCAGGTTGAATCTTTCTTAGCAAGGGTGTGAATTCAAACGAAGCCGCCTAATGTGTTCATTTCATTTGAAATTCATTCTTCCTTGTGGAAGATACTTCCAAAATCTTCCACAGGGGTAGTGTGGATTTTAAAATAGCTCATTGGACAGGAAAATAAATGTGTCATGGATGTGATTTGGGATTTTATAATTAAAGTGCACTGCATCTTTGTTATTGAATGCATAGAGCAATTTGGATGCTTAAAAATATTATGTTTAAAATCAATAATAAACTGAACCCAAGAGGTTGGATTTTAATTCCGCCCACCACTTATTCCCATCCCGTCAATCCAGGGATTTCAGTATCACTATCATCAACCTTTAACACATTTCACATATCTGCCATAGGTAATAGGTTCATCAATTCACATCATCGCTAAAAGGGAATTTTACAAATACAAATAACATGACCAAGCTAAAATCAGAACATATGAAAAATCTCTCAAATATATGAAATCCCGGGGTGAAATCATACTAAAGTATATAGCTGGAGTAATTATCCGTAGATTTGTTTGATAAATAAACTTGAATATCAATGGGTTAAAATAACTGTGAATACATGTTTTCATGTGTCATGCATGTCTTCATGCACAACTATTATAATACTCCCATAAGGTACACTGCGCTTCATTCTGAAAAAATTTGTTCGTTTTTCTCTTAAGGGCTGGGGTAGCGACGTTGGTCAGGGTAGCCCCTGTCGAAAAGTAAAGATGCCCTACACTCATTATCATGTGTGATAACTGCCATGGGTCAGTACATGTCATGTATACTCTTTTTTTACTAACTTTTATATCTGGTCAGATTTTTGGGGCAAATTAGTGAAAAATCGGTTTTTTGCACATTTTTCATTAAAGAGAAATGTCAGAAACAATCGCTGTTGGACAGTTGTTATACATACATACACACAAAATTTCAGTATGGTTTTAGCACCTGCGAGTTTTCCATTTAAATATTACACTCGAATTTGTCTTCCCATTTTGCTGTTTTCTGTCGGTTTTATGTATGTTTTCGCATTAAGAATCGTTTTTCACAATGACATGCTCAAAATTTTGGTCTGACCGTCGGCATTTCTTGCAAACATTATGCGCATTACAACCGAATTTTATTCAAGTCACTCTATGTGTATATTTTGGTTGCTACCGAAGTTTGCAAGTGATATAAACACAGTGAGACACATGTAAAAAGCGAGAAAATTGTTTCTCGTAAATTGGCAGTCTAGATGTTTCGTGAAAACGTCGGTTTCTGGGGTAATTCTGATATTTATACTCACATTGTTTTTCCTCAGAGTGCCTGCAGTTTAGATATTCCATTTTCTTCTGAAATAGACTATTTTTATAGTCTATTTTGAGTCCAATTCTGGTAGAAAGTCGAGCTAGCTCGTATAATTAATAT